>NW_020955331.1:1481480-1662820 GCF_003031625.1 Empidonax traillii
TTTCTCCCTGATCCGCAATCTCTTCTCAGCCCCACGCCCCCACAGCCCCCGCCTAGAGATGGGAGTCCACAGAACATGAACCCCCCCCCACTCAGATTCCTCGGGAATGGCAGCCCGCTGCTGTCCTTTATGTGTTGGAGCTGCAAACTTCACCCTCCGTCGGGCACCTTCCCTCCCTGAGCGAGCACACTGGATGGGAAAGTGGAGACGGGGATGTGCCAGTTCCACCTGCCCAGCTGGTGTCTGTGTGACTGACCTCTTCAGCCCACCCCAGTGCTGCCAGGCAAGGCAGGGAGTCATTTCCCACCTGGCAGACTCTCTGCCGGGCTCCCCGGACATGCAGCACACGCGGGGATAATTGGCTGCAGAGGAGGCAGTAGAACAATCATGGGAATTATGAGTACTATGATTTTAAAGGGCTTTCAGGGAGGCAGCTGCGCAAACACTCATTATCCATGTACAAATCCAAACTTTTGAACCAACCATTTTAATAAGGACGATGTGCTGTACACCTTTGCGTTACTGGACCTCTCATTACTGGGAGAAATTTCGATTTTTGAATGCTTCAGTGATTTACTAAGGTTTATTGAAACTAGGGGATTACAGAGGAGGAAGGAGTGTCCTCTCTCTTGGGCGTGTGTTTGTCCAGTTACTATAGTTCCCCTTTCTACTGCGTGGATATTTGAATATTGACAAATCCAGACTCAGAATAGGCAAAGTGAGGAAATACTGTCTCCTTCAGAGGGCATAGGCTGGGTGGTGCTGCCTGCCCTAACCACAGGCTGGATGGAGGGGACGTTCAGCCTGGACCTGCTGTAATCCCAAACTCTGAGATAAACAGGTGATAATTCCTGATAAAGGTCCTGCTGGAGGTAGAGATGGGGTTGCATTGTTTTGACACCGTGGTTTGCTGCATTCTGATGACTTAAGGTTTTGCTGGAGCTGCTTCCCGAGATTTGCAAACAGACAAACAAACAGATTCGTGATTACCTGACCCGTCCTGTGCAATGCCGGGGGTGAGGGGCGTTAAAGGGGAGAAAAGCAACTGCAGTCTCGGCCCAAGGGCAGAGTCAAAGCAAGGCTGGTTTGCTTGGAAAACACTTGCAGCTGCCGGTCCCCAGCGTCCCGGCAGCAGCGCTGGTGTGATGAAATCCATCCTAGTTACCTGGTAGCAAACTTTTCCAGTAATGTCCTTTTTTCAATCCTGAAGGAATAGGGAGCTGTGAATCTGCAGCTGAAGAAACGATATCTCCGTGGACCACAGTTTTATAGTTCTGGGAGTGAGGAAGAAGAAAGCAGCAAAGTTTGGTATTGGCAAGGCAGAGATAACAAAGTAGATGCATTTCTCTGCGTATTCATAGAAAACTCACCGAGATACAGGGAGCAGAGAAACCAGCATGGTGCTGGCTGCTGGAGCTGGTTCCTGTGAGGAACAGTTCCTTGCTTGATGAAGAGGCAGGGCAGAAGCCCATGCAAACCTGAGGGAAACAGAGTTAGGAGTGTCTGGGTTTGATCACCGACGTCTGCATAGCCATATCAGTCCAGCAGTGTCCATCTGTAAAGGAATGTGCAGTTTCCCCAGTGCTTCAGAGTGCTGAACTGAATCACCCCTTTCCTGATCCTCCTGCCACCCCCCACCCCCGACAGACTGGGCAGCTCCTCAGTGACTCCTGCAGTTCAGGGTCAGCTCTGGGCAGGGTTACAAATTTCCAAAGACACTTTTAGCAGTTTTAGATCTTTTGGCTGCTGGCTCTGAGCAGGCAGGAGGGGGAACAGCCATTCTTAATGGTAAGGACTCGGGCTTTCTACTGAACCTTCTAGGAAAGTAGAGGGAGGAGTCCTGGGTGGCAATGATCTGATTGTGCTTGCGCTGGAAGGGACATCAAGAGTGGTCTTGGGGACATGCATGCAGCAGGTATGTGCTGCATGATGCAGCACCCTGACCATACTGCTGGCTTTTGGGATGACTGCAATCCATGACCACCCTGTACTTGGGAAGAGTTTGGCTTAGGGGGTATCCTTTGGGCCAGTTTGTGCCAAATCTGTCCATAGTGTGAGTCTGACTGCTTGGACATACAGTAGGACACCACGTATCCTCAATTTCTGCCTCTTCCACAAGGCCATAGAACTTAGACTGGAGACAGCCATATTCTGTGAGGGGTACTGTGGGATTAGGATCTACACCTGCCTAGAGATGGATGCTGTGTTCCTGAGGGGCTGTACAGCCTTCCCATTGCCCCTCTGTCCCTGATGGGTGCTGCAGTGGGCAGTGTTACTAGGTAACAGAATGGCCTTGGGTCAAACAAAGCCAGTGAAGGCAATAGTGACATAAATCCATGTGCTCTTGGACCTCCCAGAGTCCTCATAGACTGCAGCACAATGTGCCTTTGTGCACACCTTCTAGGCACAAATTCAGTGGCTGCATCTTGCTTAGTGGAAATGAGAGCTTGAAGACAAGTTGCTCGTGTTTCTTTGACCACTGAACATCCCTGACAACCCATACGTAGTCCCCTCATGCACAGAGGCGCCAGGTTCATAAACACCTAATTTATATTTTACTTTCTAAGGACAATTTGAGGTTGATACTTATTATTCACATTTCATGAAATATTTCAAAACCCAGCTACTAGTTCTGTTGAATCATCACAAGGAATTTAAGATAAACACTGAAACTACACTTTTCCCCTTCATCATTTGTCAGTGTTCTCAGTGCTCTGGAATTTGCAGTGAATTTTACAGTATCCCTAAGAGCATCTAGTCTCCTCTTCTGAACTTCCTTTCTTTCTTTGAGACATGAAATATCTTATTTCTTTTATTTGGATGATTTTCTGCACTGCTTCACTGGGCAAAATAAACCCTCCTTTTATTCAATAATCCCTGTCTTTCCTCCTCTGCTTAAGATTTTTTTTTTTTTTTAATTGGAAGTCCCAGAGGGTTTTCACTCTATTTTCACCTAGTTTTTCTACCTAACTTTGGGAAATACCATTCCTTCAGATCATTAATCTCAGCTGAAAGACCTGGGTTTATCCAAGATGTTGCAATCTCCTCTGTATTCTCTAGGCTAAAGGTACGCCAGTAGTGACAGTCCTTAGTGATTGGCCTGTTCTTAAGTAAACATGTGAATATTAATTTTTTTTTTCCCTTTACAAAGCAAGATCAAGTGAGAAGAGGCATGTGCATAGATGTAATGTAAGGCTGAAATCAAACTGGAATGTTTCCGTCTGCAGCTATACAGACTCCTCTGATTGTTCATAGAGGTTGTCCTCGTGTCCAACAGCCCTGGCTGCACTGGCCAAATGCCTAACACCTTGGTCATGTCGCTCCTTTGGGTGTTGTTAGTCAGAGAGCAGTCTCGCTGCTGTACTCAGCAGAGATCTGAGCTCTGTGGGTAGTAAACGATACCTGTTTCCTTTTCTGGCAAAAACAAGCTTTAACACTTGCCAGGACTTGCAGGTGAGCAGCCTGGTTTCCTCTTCTCTCAGACATTTCTCGGGGAAGGTTTCACTGTGCAATGCCTGCGTTTGGGGAGCACGGGCTCACATGTGATTTTCTCTCCTCGTATCCCCCAAACTTGGCCCCGAGGCTGCCCCAAATTCATCCTTGAGCTAAAGCTCATGTATTAGGGGAGAAAATCTAATTCTAAGTTATTATAAGTGTGGGCAGGTGCACAGAGCAGGCACAGCTGCATTTTCCTGGTTTCAGAGTGAAGGCACAAGCTTCACAACTGGACGAGAAAATGGGAATGGCCATACAACATCACCTCAGCCCACTGTTTCTGGTGGCAGTCAGCTGCAGAGCCAGGGAATAATGCGAGCATATAGTGCCCCTTCCCCAAAATGTGTTACAGCCCACTCTGATCCATGTCTGAATATATCCTGAGCCAGTACCAGTACTTCCAACTTTATTTTACATACTCAATTATTTCTCCATAAATTCAGCTGATTGTTTTTTGAACCTTCTGGCACCTGCAGCATTCTGCAGCAAGCAGTTTTGCAGGTTTACTCCGTGCTTTGCAAGGAAGTACAACTTTTTGTTTCTTTTGAATCCTATGACTTGCCATTTCACTTGATGTCCCAAAGGGCAGACTGATGGGATCACATGCATTTATCTCTAGTTTACCTTGTCTAGAAAAAACTTAAAAAGACTTCCTTGTTTATCTGCAGACTGCTTTTTCTTCTTTCTCTCCCACTTACTCCATCCAGGAGAAACACCTCTGCTGAATCTTAGATCCAAGCAGTTTTGCAGGCAGCACCCAGATTTCTTTGCCCAGATGTCAGGAGGATCTAAGACCACTGCAAATCTTCCCTGGGATTAATCAGGATTGTGTCCAGCCCAGTCTGCAGTGAGGGGCAGACGTTGTGTTTGACCATGGTAGCAGCTTAAGCAGCCAAAGATCACAGCTTGCAGGGCTGCAGAGCACAGCAACACAAAGAAATATTAACCCTTTATCTGCTGCTCCCATTCTGTAAAAAGTTTTTAAAAAAGGTTGTTGCAGAAGACCTCCTTCAAATTACTGTTATTGCCTAAAAGGTCACAGGACAGTGAACAACACAAAAACCAGAGCTTTTACATGCACAGCTGAATTGAAATCTCCATTTCCAGGACAAAAGCTCAGATTTCCTCTTTGGTATTGAAATTCGTGGTTTATGGAGGCAGCATCAGTTAGAGGGACTGACAGGACTTACTTGATACTGACTACACACAGTAAATATATTCTGAAAGTATGATTTTAAATGGGCTGTATGAATTATTCTTTCTCAAATGCTATGGGACAGAAACAGCATAAACCTCTCTGTGTTTGGTCAGCAGACACGACCTGGAATTTCTAATCTGCTGGAGATAAACCAAGCTAATTATCAACCCTCTTCTTGCAGTCATTCAAACATTCACATTTCTCCACTGGCTGTAATAAAGTTACAGTTTTGGGAGTAATTTCGTTCTACTCTTCACATGATGGATTTCATCTGGCTGTAGTTAAAATGTGCTTATATATAACACACTGAAGTTGTGTGAGGCTGGCTGAACTCCTGACTTCTCCTCCAAACCACCCTCTGCTGAGGGCTCTGAAAGGGATCGAGTCTCTTCCCCGGCTTCTCGTTTTTCACCTGTTCCCTTTGTTTTTTCTCCTCTCCTGACTCAGCAACCCACAAATGACTGCAAGGCCCAAGACTGTGCCTCAGAATGCCCCAGAACACTGAAATCTTTCTCATCTGTAAATAAATGGTTTTGGCATGTGTAAAGCTGCACTGTGTGTGTCATTACCCACAGCTCGCAGATCGCAGGGCTTGCCTGTGCAAGGCAGTGAGCTGCTGAGAAATAAAGGTGGTCCTGCACTTGGCTGCTCACATTTTGTTTCCCAAAGTGATACTGGAAGCTCTGACAGAGATTCCACGGCACAAAACCCATCCCTTAAAGGCCATGAGATTTGACCTGCATGGTAGATTTATTTTGTTTTCGATTTTTCTATTTTAGTATTGTTTTTTCACTGGACATTCTGTACCAGAGGCCAGATAGAAAACAAAATTCAGACACAAAGTACTGGAAACAATGAGTTTCATAGTACTAGGGAGGTAATGGTGGGAAAAGCAGGGAGTTATTATATGCTGTAGGTAGAATGTAGTGCTACATCATATCATCAACAAATGTCATTTTCAGAATGTATGAAACTAATCTTGGTTTCAGATGATGGGAGAGGTGTGGTGAGGCATCTAGGGAAGAAGTTCAGCATGAAGTGGCAGGTGAAGAGTGTGCCTTGTTGAAGGGTCAACCACAAAGTGTGGCCACTTTCCCCACCATGTGCCACTCAGATCAGGTGGAGCACAGCAGCTCCTGCTGTCAGAGTCTCAGGGCAGGAGAGGAGGAGCAGTGAGAATAAGTGAGACCCAGGTCTGACTGAGAGAGAGGCAGATCCACGTGTGTGTCATACTCAAGTTCATAAGCCATGAGAGATGTGCACCAAGGTCCTGACGATAAAATTCATCCCTAGTACTATCCATGGAAGAGGTTTCTAAGTGCAATTAGAAAAACATCTCTCAGATCCTCCAGGAAAGGGCTCTCTGAAGACCTAACCCTTGGTATGCACCCATCCTCTTTGCTCTCACCATGTTCCTGATGCCTTCAAGGTCTTGATCCTCCGGGACCAGTTATAGCAAGAATCACATTTCTACCCAAATCTTACCAAGTATCCACCAGAAACTTGATGGTGGCTGGTGTCTGGGCTCATTTATAAGCTTGATGACCTAGTTATGCAATGAAATTCCTGAGACTGGCAAGAATCTGATCACTTGCAGAATCACCACTGAAAAATTTTTCTCTTTGGAATAACCTCAGGTTGTTCTTCCTGAAATCACATGAAGGAAGGAGAGGACATTGGATTGATATTACAAAGAGATAGAAGAAGGAAGAAGAGAAGATTCCTAATGACTAGGTATGAAGTCCTCCACAGGAACTGATGTTCAGACAATTCTGAAGACAGAGTTACCTCTGTGAAGTCAGAGTTACCACCATTTACATTGCTCAACCTCCGAGCAAGTGAGCCATCAGGATCAAGTACCTGTGAGTCTGGTTTTGGGGCAACCTTCATGCCAAGGAAAAGCCCAAGCTGTATTCAGCATTTTAGAAATTACTCAAAGATTCTGATCCCAGGGTATGGCTATGTCTCACCTTTTTGTGCCTGGACCACAACCTCTATCCACTTCCTAAGCCCTTATGACATGTCAAATAATTGGTGTTGGGAAGATAAAGTGATCCAGTGTCCTTCCTAGAAAAAAAAAAGAAAAAAAAAGAAAAAAAAAAGAAAATCATCCATAAAGTCTTGTAAGATTTCTAGATCAGGCTGTTAGGGGCAATGTAAAGGTTAGGAGATGAAGTTTCATGTCTTTTTTGGGTTGCTGAACTTAGTCCCTTTCACATGTTGCTAGGAATTCCTCTGGGGATCAATATGACCCTACCTATTTGTGATGTCCTTGGATGTTGGAACAATTCAAGATACAAAGATTACTGTGCTGTAGAAAACCTTAGAACATGCCAGAACCAGTTAACAACTGTTGAGCATCTTCACAGACATGTTGACCCCATACAACCATCTTCCATCAAGGAATTGTCTCTGGAAACTGAGAGGAGCAGAAAGTTGGGATTTGTAAGTACTGGCAATATGTTTCAGTCCTCTTTAAGACATCAAAATCAGAGCCAGGTATTTCTGAAGCGCTCAGTAGCTGCTGCTGTGGCACACATGGCTGGATTTTCCAGTGGGAAGCAGGTTTAAGCATTTAAGGAAGTGTTTAAATATGGCCAGTTATTCTAGTGCCTACGCAGGAACTAAACTCTTGAAAAGCCTTTGCAAAGTGAAAGACCCATCTGCACTGAAAGCAGAGCTTGTGCATGCTCATGTGCGTAGACAGAGGAGGAGGAGGAGGAGGGAAGGAGTTTCTCCCCGGGACTTTCTAACACACCCTTTATCGTTAGGACAGGGAGAATACATTGGCAATCCAAGGTCATATTTCAATGCCTAGAGGGAGTTTAAAACCCCAGTTATCTGGCTGGAGGTCAGAGGCTGGGGGTGTTTCTCTCGCAGCTGTGTCTCTCTGCTCATGAAAGCTCCTCCTTAAGCCCCATGTAGGCAGAGGCTTTGCTGATGGGTGTTTCGGGAGCGCTCTGGTGAGCCGACACCCTGTGCTGTTGACAAAGAAGGTGAAAACGAAGCCTAAGCCAGAAGGAGGCAGAGGGATGAAAGGAGAGCTTGGATGAGGAAGAGCACATCTCCATAAAGAACAGAAATTGGACCCTACATGAACCTGGACCACCAGGGCAGAATAGGGACAGAATAGGAAAAAGCGGGAAAGAACATGCTGTGCTTTCCTGTCCTAGTGCACAGAGAGGCTCCCATGTGAGGGAGAGGACAGGACTAGGGAGTGGAGAGGAGGCTTCTGAAGACACTCCCTGTATAAATGCCTTGGGTGAGATGAGCACTAGAATCATCTGCTGTTGTCTCCTGTCCAGGGCTGGGATTGCAGCTCTGCCCATGTCTCCCCATTCCTTAGTGATTTTGCCAGGGATTAGGCTGTCCTTTCCTCCTTACTCCTCCTCCATGTTTTTGCCCTCCAGCCCACAGCACATCTTGTCTGCACGATGAAGGCAGAGTGTGATTATGTGTATGTGAACCATGAGGGGCTCTGCTCATGCTAATTTGTTCAGCAGCAGGGGCAAAAGCATCCCTGCTCTGTCAGCTACCTGCGCAAGAAGAGGGCTGGAGTGAGGGGGTGGCCTTACAGGAGCCTTTGTTTGCAGTTGGCTTCTCCCCCTTGCCCGAGCCCATCTGTGCACAGACCTGGAGGTCACTCTGCATCAGCTCTGGGCAGTGTTGGATGCTGAGTATTAAACAGAAGGGGACAGTGAGTGTGTGGGGAGGAGCTGGTGACAGGCAGGAGGGGAGACACTGATTTTCAGAGAGTTGCAGTGCTGTGCAGTGCTCTGCAGAAAAACTCCTTGCAGATCTTGTACCCAAGCCTGACCCCAGCTCATCTAATCAGGTCTCAAAACTGTCCTGTGCTCATGGCCTGTGAATCACAGCAGCAACTGTTCTCCCTGAGCCTCAGCTATTGTCCTCCTTGGCTTTTTATAATAGATCAAACATCCTGTTGCCAGACTGTGCATTTCTGACCCCGTAGTTACTTTTATCCCCTCCTCGATGAGTCTCTTAGAGGGTCTTTCATCACTCTGATAAGCAGGTTGGTGAGTAGCAGCGAGGGGCACAGAAGTCTGAAACGGATGTTTCTTGCGAAGTGAGTCACAAGAGGGGGTGGATTCCAGCCAGGAGAGCCCTGCAGGGTGAAACACACGTACGCCCCCCCCCTCACTCAGTTGAGGTGAGCCGAGGTCCTGAGGAGCAGCCGAAGCACAGACACAGTGCAAACCTCTCCCACCACGGGACCTTTTTTCGTATGCTTTTCTCTGGAACTCTGGAAAGAGCTAAGTATTCACGCTGCTCTCCCTTCCCTTCCTGCACGACAGCTAATAGTAGTGCGGACCTTGCGCTTCACTTGCATTTTATCACGTTTGCATCGGGGCACGGGAAAGTTCAGGCTCATACTGGGAAATGCACGCTTGGATGAGGATGACGTGGCAGGACATCAACAGCCCCCGGGGTGCTTGGGGACGAGGGCTGTGCACTGGAACTAGTGACATGCCGAGAAAAGGTGTGTCTGATCCAGTACCCAGATCCTCTGCCAGTACACGCCCCGTGGAGCTGGTATGCAGTGACGGCATCGTATATTCTCTGGCTGCTTTCAGGAAACCCGAGTGGTCACACATGTTTTCACTGATAAGGATCTTGCCACACCCAGGCAGAGAGTCCTGCTCCGGTGTTAAAGACAAGCGGGACTGTGACTCCTCGCTCTCGATCTGGAGGCACTTAGTCAGGGCCTCGTTTTCCCCAGCTATAAAATGGGTTAGTAATACATCGTTGAGATTATGTGTTTCTCAGGTGTGGGATTTCACAGGCAGCCATTAAACGAAATTTATTGTACTGAGAGAAGGTGCACAGTACTTTGAGAGCCTAAAAAAACTGCATTTAAATGCTTATTTTAGCTTTTATTTTGTGGGAGTGATTAGAAAAGCTGTTTTAAAGGTCTGCATACAAGCATCATACCTGTATGTATAGTATAAACAGACACAGACACAGACACACACACACACTGAGTTAATCCTTCAAGATCATATCTACTAGAAAATGCCGTTTCTTTCATATTTTCTATTAATCCTATATATTGCCTGCTTGAGAAGTCACAGGTTACTTAGAAGTCTAAATATTTTCTGTGGAGTTACTGAGCCAACACCAAGCTAAATCCCAGGGGTTTGTGACCATATGAACATGGCTGAAGTGGTACATTACAGCTGACACACACTGCTCTGTAATTCATGTGTGCACTCATCTCATGTCCAAGGGGCCCTGCTCTGGAGATGAAGACACTTTGAGGCCATAGATGGTGGTATATGAAGCAGGAGAATGGAGAGGGTACAACAAGGAGGGAGGAGTAGGAAGGATTGGGCAGACAAGCCCATGGAGAGGAAGAACTCTTAGGGAAACCCCTTCCACACCTCTCTGTCACCTCTGGCTCCTGAGCCATGCCCACTGGACAAGCCCCTGGCACTGAACACAAGTCACCTCACTGGCTGCTTGCCTGCTTGCAGAGAGGTCTGTATTTCATGCATTAAAGCATCGCCACTTCCTTCTTGCTCAAGGCCCTCCGCTACACTATATATTAGACACTATGGAAGTAAAGGGACAACACAGCCCTTCTGTGGTCACGGGACTGCGGCCTCATTGAGGTGTTGCTGCAAGAATGGAATGTAGGTAGACAGATGACAACCAGTCATCCCAAGACTGGCAGTAGTTTCTATCTCTGTCTCCAACATAATGGCTTGGCTTTAACGGAGAGCACAGACCACCTTGTGTTAATGAGTAATAAAAGCAACCGACCCATAGTGCATTCATTGCTGGGCTGAGGGTGTGTGTTGTCAAGGTGATAAGGTTGTTATGTTAGCAAAGTTTTGGTGCATCAATGCCATGCAGAGTAAAAGCCCAACAAGGCCAAGTATTAGTTAAGTATTAGAATACGCTAATGCTTTTGTTAGTGTCAAAGTACAGTTAGCATATGTAGTACAGCCTACAAATCCATTGGAAAGCTGCACTGAGTCATGTCAGCCAGGTTTTAGGCTATACAAAGACATCTTGGGAGGTTATTTTGGGAGAGCTGTTTTCCAAAGCTGAGGGGACATCTGTGATTCGGGTTAGGAAGGCAGAATATGATGACTTTGATTCAAGAAGATGCCGACTTATTTAAAATAAAGAGTATTAAACATACACCTTGCCAGTTTCTACTGAATAAAGAATATTGTATTCTTTCCAGTAACTCCATCAGATTCCATGGAACTGTTTGGACCTAAAGAAGGACCAGATATTGGATTGGCCTCTCTGCTAAGTGAAAAATCACAAACCATCTTCATTGTGTTGCGCACACTGGAACAGTCTTATGCCAGGGAAAACTGGAGGATCCTGACCTGCTCTGCTGCTGAGGCCGGGATGCTCCTTAGCCCTGAGTTAGATGCAAATGGCTGGAGCCACTTCCTGTCCCTGGTGACTCATGGTCAGGGAAGCACTGGCATCCTGCTCTAGGAAGGGTCACTCTCCTGCCCTGCCCTGCAGGGAAGGTGAACACAGGGAGGTGGCTGGGGCTGGGATAGCAACACAAATTGCTGGTCATATGGAAAATAAACAAGACTTTGCCATGACAGCTATGGAGAGATGAAGCGAAGCACATGCTGCCTCCATCCCTTAGTGGAGTTTGTTCCTTTGTCTGACAGAGATGGACATTTGGTAGACTAAGCTGGAAGATTAGATTATGATGTGCCCCTCAGAAAAGCTTAGAAACACCTCTCTGGCTATTACCATGGTCCTACTCCTGCCCTGGGAGATTTTCACTTTCCACCTCTGTCAGGCTTTCATTGAGACATTTTCAGCATACATCAAGTAAGGAAAAATGACCCCTTTCTTTCCAGCTGGGCTTATCCTCTCTGAAAGAGGCTTGTATTTGGGTACAGGACAGAATGAGAAGGCAGGGGGATTCATATGGCTATAATACATTTCTTGGCTAATCCAGAATCTGTTACTGTCAAACTCAGGTCTTGCTACATCTAATTCTGATTGTGGGAAGGCTCTCTCAGATTTTTCAAGCCTTTTCTGAGCTCACTTTTTCTGAGTTGCCACTAATAACAACTGACTAGAATACCTTTAAAAAATGAGTGCACCCAGTGCAAGACAAGTATAGGAAGATGATGTATGTTGTCAGTACTTGTCTCATATAAATACAGTCTATTTATATGTGTCTAATGAAAGCCATTATCCTTTATGGGACCTGTGTGGCCACTGCCATGTCCCGTGGGTCAGAACTGTTAAAAACACAAATCCATCTTTGTCACAGAAAGCCATGAAGTGAAAATCATGAAGGTTTATTTAACTTATACAGACATTTGGATACCAGAAAACTCAGTGGAAAGCATCATATACACATAATCATATCAAGACAAGCAGCTGGTAAGGAAGGAAGAGGAAAAGTTCCTCCCTTGTCAGCTTCTACAAATGGAATTAGGAAACAGAAAGCTAAAGCATCAGTCTCCTGCATGCCCTGGCTTTATGACCTGGGACTTTCATTCTCTACTTAAGTCGCCCAAAGCACATTCTGAGGACCTATTCCATGGTGTGACCTCTGAGGAACGGCATGAGCCTGGGATCAAGGGTAAAAATTATTCTCTCTGACAGTAAAACCACCTCACAAAGTTATGATAGAGATACTATGGGTTATATATTGTAGTAATAATAAACTTCTCATTGCTACAGTATTTGGAGGAAAATCCTGGAGAAGAGGAAGCTTTGAGCAGTTCTGTAAAGGTACCTCTTGGCACCATCTGGAGGTGAAAGCTGAGATGACAGACACCGTCATTTTGGGCAAGCTACTGTAAGCAGAGCTGAAAGCAGAGCAAGAATCTGCTCCTCTGCTCTGTGTTGAAGATTTGCTCACTCAAGGCAGTATTTTGCTGCTTCTCTTTATATTAAAAAAAAAAAATCATTGAAGATGCGATGATTTCTGTGCATTTGTACCTTTGGGGTGGAAGGAATTTCTAGTCCCACTCTCCCCTGGTATTCCTGAAAGGTGCTCTTGGGATCCTGATAGATTTCTTAGCACTGCGTGAGAGGAGACATAGAGAAACTCTGTACAGAGCCCCGACCTTCTGCCCCCGGCAGCCTGTGTGACCCCTGATCATCCAGGGAGTCCTGCAGGGAAATAGGAATGTTGCAATCACAGTAAGCAAGCTGGGAAAATCCAGCAAACCGAAATCCTGCAGACTAGCACTAGCTTGAAAACTTCAGGATTTCCACGTGGGAGCTGTACTCATGCCATGAACAAATTGAAGCCCAAAGCATGAGAAGCACTGAGGTTTGACTCAAATGAAGAACATAGAGCTCTGAATCTGAGCTGGGATGGTGGTTTGCATTGGCTCTGAAGGCCCATGACCACTACCTTTTCCCTTCTCTCTTCAGTAACATTCCTGCATTGAACTAGATCATCACTGCATCAGCGTGCACAGTAACCAAGCTTCCTGGGATCTACACTGAGACAATTTGTAGTTGCTTCCTGCTAAGGCATGAACCAAAGAAGAGGAATAAACGTGTGTGCACCTGAGAGCTCTTCTGTGTCCCTAAGCAGTGCTCAAAACTTCCGCCCTGAAGAACAACTTTTGATTCTCTTCTCTAATCCCTACTATGACAAAACCTGCCATGACACCTGCTTTCCCTGCAAGTCCAGGACTCCATTTACCTGCGTGTCACTTTTGCACAATCCCATTTCTCTTCAGTCAGGCATGACAGGAGCTGTAACGATGCAGGGCGGATTGGCTGCAGCAGCTCCCGTGGGCGCGCTCACCCTCCTCCTGACCCCGTGGCAGGAGAGCGCTGCTCCTGCAGCCATCACTAGCAGATGGCATCTGCACAACTGAGAAGGTCCTGCTGCTCGTGGTCACTGGGAGAGGGTGGTGGTGACCTGGGACACTAAGGCTCTGTCTCTTCCTCAGCTTTAAGAACAAGGCTGGGCACTGCTGTTCTCACTTCCCTGGATGTGCTGAGCACCTGCTGGCATGAGGTTTTTTCTCCAGTATGTGGGCTGCTTTTTTGCTTTTTTCTCTGCTGGGCTTTTGATAACATCTACCTGGACAGACTGCTGGATGGTAAATGCTGATGACTCTCTGGAGGTAAGATTGGGGTGAGGACAGCCTGATCACCAAAACCAATATGTCTTAGGGAGAGTTTGGTTCCTGGTGTCATTGCTCCACTCTTATGTACTTTTTCCTGTTGTACTGGATGAAAGTAGATGAAAAGGAAATTAATTACTGTGTCAAGAACAGGAAAAAAAAGGTATTTTATGTAGTTCCCTTTGCCAGGCTTTATTATCCAGACTCTGCTCTCACTCAGTAAGTTCAGGAAAGGTCTACAGGCTCTAGGTTTGTATGTGCATGAACTTGAGTACAGTTATCCTGTATTTCCAGCCTGCATGGATATTTTGGAGATGTTTCTGGTTCTGTAGGTCAGACTTCCTGGTGGAAACATCCACCACTGTGCTCTTTGTCTTTTTCTTAACAGCCACTGAGCACCAGGGCTAGCAGAAATTTAAGGGGGCCGTGGGGACTCAATACCTTTTTGAACTTGTGTGGACAACAGCACTCTCATTTTAGAGAAAGGTATTAGCAAAAGTAAATTGCACATAAGGGAGAAGATTGCTGCCTACATGCCAGGTGTGCCCCAAAGACTCCAGGCCCCAAATCACCACTGTTTCTGCAGCACTCAGTACTGCAAATTTGTAATTTTCTTCCCAGCACAGCCATCTATTTCTATACATTTAAGGGCCGCACATCCACAGTGTGGGAATCTGCTCTCTGGCAAATGGATACCTTATGAAGTGGAAGTGAAACACCTTCCAAGACAGAAAGTTTGGCTGAATAATAGATCAGGAAAAAACTTTCTATCTGCTGATCAGCATTGGAAACCAGAAGAGCTCCTCTACACTCAGTGATTGCAATGCAGCATCTAGATGCATCACATGAAGAGGTGAATTATATGAAGAAAGAAGGATTAAACTGACTGCAAGAAAAACACTTTTTTTTTTTCTTTTTTTTTCTCTATGCCACAAGAAATCTTGATAATCTGACTGTCAGTCCTACTCTGCGAGGTGGTTGTATATGCTGAGGTGGTGGTCACAATCCAATGCAAAGCAATTGCTGATGGTCAGCCTGTCTGCTCGGTGAACCTCTTTACAGGGAAATAGTGTGCACCCAGTGATGCTGGATGGGATTTCGCTTTTAATTTGGGAGCTATTTCAGATTTCTTTCAGGATCATGTGAATTGTCTATAGTCAGATGAAGATATCAGTATACTCAGAAAAGCCAAGTGAATTTGATTGTGAGGAAAATCAGAAGAGGAAAACCCAGCTCCTGAGCAAAGTGAGTCCAGGAAAGAACTAGTCTATTACCCTGAGGCTGTGTAACCTTGTCTTCTTGGCACAAAGGCACCTGCTGATGGGCTGTCCAAAGTGCTCCATTAACACCGAGTTTGGTTATTAGCAGCCACTATTCTCACATTCCTGCTCTGAGTGTGAATACTAAACAATGGAGCAAAATGCCCCCAGCCTTAATACTTGACCACTGATCTCCTTAATGACCCTAATGACTCACTGCCTCTCTAAACAGGGAAATGCAGGTGGACTGTCCATGGCCAGAAAGGCCTCGGGGTCCACAATGGCTCTTGTTTTCTGTTGGAAAAAGGGTAAGTCAGGCAAGTTTGACTCCAGGAGAAGGGAACTGCATCCTCCAGCAGCTGTAGCTACTGGTTCTGATCTGGTTGCTTGGCTTTGACCTTGGCCCCCAGCAGATGGGGACTATGAAGTCACTGTGGTACCACTGGAGAGGAGCAGCCCAGGAGGAAGAAGTCAGAGAGCACCAGGAGCAGCCACCTCTAGAGGGGCTTCAGGGGTCCCGGCCAGAGCTCAGCTCTCGCAGCCTCTCACTTCCCCTTCAGGAACAACAGGTTACAGCCACACAAAAAGTGCTTTAAGCTGATGACTCCTTGGGAAGCATCAAGACAAGGTTGGGTCAATTTTTGCAGCAGTTTGTACTGCAAAAAGCCCATAATCTGCTTCCCAACAAGCACTCCCTGTTGCAGGTGGATTATAAATATTACCACTACTGTTAAATGCTGCCTGTTTTACTCTCGAGCTGGGCTTGTAATCATCATATTTTGGCACCTTTTCACAGTCTGCTGAAACTCTGTGACTAATGTCATTTGCGTGTTTGTCTTCTCCGCTTTCCCCAGAAGGAGAAGTGTGTGCTTGTTCTGGCCTTTTTTTATTTGTATGAGAATTATTTTAATATTAATTATACATTATGAATAGGATGTAATTATATATATTACAGTCATTATGCAGTTCATGTTTTACATGCATACTTGCATTAGGGAAAGCAGGTCGTGGCAACCTGTTTCGTAATCGAAGTGGGAGATGGAGGAGAGTGGCAGAGATGCTTAACTGCTCTGGACCCAGGAAAGCTGGGGCAGATTTGCTATGGGGGGAGAGGGTTGATGCAGAATTAGTGCTACCAACATGGTGTAAAGGTCCAGCCATGGGATGGAGAAATCCATAACCCCACATGATGCCCCAGCCATCTCTGATCCCTCTCCCCTTTACAGCAGTGAGTTCCCGTGTGCCTGAAGATTTGTGCTCTCAGCACAAGGGCGGATGCCCAAGGGTCGTTTGGGAGCAGGTTAAAAACCAGGAGGACCAACAACCAGGTGCACAAAACAGAGGCGAGAAAGAATTAGTCAAGGAGGTTACAAGGCAGATAAGAGAAACCAGAATAGCTCCGTGGTGATTAAGGCAGCCACAGGTCCCCACTCCAACATCTGTTCCCATCCCTCCTGCACTAGGCAATGAGACATTTATCCCTGGATGTGCACGGGCTGCATGGAGATGGGCTGATCCTTGCTTTGCCCATGGTCAGTACTAGCAGCAGTAGGTGACAGCCGAAACATCCCAAGAAATGCAAAACATTTATCAAGTTTTTGTTAGTCTGGGAAGGGAGTTACTTCACAAGCAAGACCATGATCATAATTGTGCCTTAAGACCTCTGCTTTGCTTGGAGGCTGACAAAGCCTGGAATCCTGTTAGTCTCTTCATAAATAATTTAGAGGAAGATGCTGCTTGTAAGATTTAAAAAACAATACTATTGCGACGAAGTAAGAAAGTAACTGACATTATTAGCTGAATACAGAGTATTATGAATAAGCCTGTGGTGGTTTGGGAGGAACATGAAATTATATAAATGTAAGTGTAACAAAATGTAGTTTAATAAAAATAAGCTAATTTCAAGCACAGCCTGAACAGTGGTGAGTTACAGCAGTGGTGAGTTACAACTGCAGCTGAATGAAAAGGACCACAGTAAAAACACGTCTAATGTGAATATGGCAAATCGTTTTACATGACATTGTTCTCTTGAAAAACACAGAAACAATGAAATAATTTTTTTTACCACTGCTTCTCATTTTGTTTGTGATATTGTTCATTAAACGTGCCCTGAAATTCTCGGAAATGAAACAAAACGTGTAGATTGTTTTCCTTCAAATATAAATGGCATCTCTTTTGTTACTCTGAAGTAGTGAGTCATTTTACTCACCTTTGATCCACAGAGCAGCATCACAGAGGAGCTGCACTATTTGGCTCAGACATTGTATTGTGGAGAAAACATTGTGGCTCGCTACAGACTTCAATACATCCTGAATAAGACTCTATTAGGTGCTTGAGATATGTTATTATCTGCTTTGTGATTTACACAGTGCAAGAAAAATTAATTTATTGCATCATCCAAGCAAGCCTGGTCCCCTTTGCCTGCCTGAAACTCATTTGATGGAAGAGTTTCTACTTCCATTAACTGCAGTGGGTGCCACTGGCAGCAGTGGGCAGGCTGGAGTCCAAAGCTGCACCAACAGTACCTCTGCTCCTTGTATGAGCAATTCCAGGAATGTTTTAAATGTGTTTGTTGCCATATTTGCATTGGTAATGAAAATACCTCCCATATTAAAGTGATTTATGGAATGCTGGGCTCGGAATGGTATCTATGGCTTCAGGACAGTGGAGACGATGAGCCATGATGCTACTGCAACATCTGCCCCAGTCTGGATGTTTCAGCAATGACTGTGGCTTGGGCACGCGTGGTCCCAGAGCTGGCAGCACACCTGGAGCCCCAGGGCCAGGATCAGCACTGGCTGCCTCTCATTTTGCAGCCAGTGTTTACGGCTGAGTCATTTGGAGGCAGCACTGCACAGGTGTCTGCAGAGGGGCTCACATCCACTCCTCTACTTTGCACGTCTCTCCCACTCTCTGAGCTGCTCTTTCTTGTCAGGAGGATGGTGTAAGGGGAGCACGGACAGCAAAGCCTCAGGTCGTCTGGTCCATAGCCCTGCCCAGCTCAGCCTAGACGAGCATTTGGCAAGGAGTGATCAAATCTGCTCTTAGATCTCCCTGGTCAGCCACCCCCCAGCTCTTTCCAGAAATTTCCATCAGAAGTTTTATTCTTAACAATAGGCAGGGTTTGGGTTTTTTTTCCTTAAAGTCTAGTCTGAATTTCTTTTCCTCTAATGTAAAAACATTAGCAGATACACAGAAAACATTGCAACATTGCCCTTGTCCTTCATCCTGCTGCTTTCTCTTTTTCAAGCTAAACATTCTGGTTTGCCATCTATGTAACCTCCAGGACTTCTACTGAAGGGATAAGATGACCATCTGCTTTGTTGGTGGATGTTTAATCTTTGTCTTCTCAATCCATAGGTGAGTACAAAATGCCGTGGCCTATGGTGGGAATGTGTCACCAACGTTTTTGATGGGATCCAAACTTGTGATGAGTACGACTCCATCTATGCTGAGCACCCTGGTATGTAAGAGTCACAGATGTTTCCACAAGTGGTGGGGCCATCTGAGTGTAGTCTAAAAGAGTATCTGTTCTACACAGTGGCAGATAATCAGAGGCATGTTTCTTTTCTCAGTGAGGTATTACTCCCAGAGGAAGCTGGAGAAAGCTTCACCCCAGAAAAAAATGTCATAGAGTCTGACCCCATTACCCCCTACATTTCCATTCCTTGTGAACTAGAATGCTCTGCTTTTGTCCTGCAGTGAAGCTGGTGCTGACCCGAGCCATGATGATCACAGCAGATATCCTGGCAGGATTTGGATTTCTCTTCCTTGTCCTGGGCTTGGACTGCGTGAAATTCCTTCCTGATGAGCCACTCATCAAGCTGCGCATCTGCCTGGTGTCTGGAGTTATGTTGCTCCTTGCAGGTATTACCCACTGAGCCCCCACTCTTCAGGAAAGCCTTTAACAATGTGTGGAAGCACTAAAGCCTTCCCTTATTTTAGGGAGAGAGGTTGCGGATTTTCTGTATGGTAAACATGGGGAGAATCTTTATTTGATTTATCTGTGCAATATAACTTCCTCTGTTCACCACTTGCCCCTAATAGCATGTAGTTGAGTTTATCTGCTTTCAGTTCATGTACTGACCAGGTGACTGACTTCCATTTACTGCTGTTTTACTGTGAGGCAGTCAGCCTTGTTGATTAAGCAAAGAGACCTTTGCTGAAGGACTAGAAACTTCTGGCATCCTGATTCTGTTCCTGGCTCTGCCACAGATGGTGTGACCTTGGGCAAGTCACTTAGCCTGAAATCTCTGCAACTGATCTCTAATAAAAGGATAATAACATGTCTGTCTCTCCTAGGTGATAAATACCCAACTGTCTCAGGTACTTTGCTGTTACAGTTAGTGGGAGAATTTTAAATGCAGAATTAAATATATGACTAGGTACCAAATAATTTCATTTGACTTCATGTCAATATCGAGTGGGTACCTCTGCTTCAATGTGGGTAGATTTAATACATAAATCACCCTGGCTACTGGAAGCACATGTAAAACACATTGAGAGGTTCTTTTAAACATTTTGCATTCAATTCTCAAAGTTTGTGTGACAAACACCATCAAAGTTCTGAAAATCAAAGCAGATTAGAAAATTAAATTCTGGAAGCAACTTTACAACAAGTTGGTAAACAAGCTGAGAAGGGAGGAGCTTTCTGCCTTTTGCTGCAGAAACCTGAGCGCTGCCAGCCAGCACTGGTGGTGTGTGCAGTGCCAAGCTGTGAGGTGCAGCTTCTGCCTGACAGCGCCGTGGCCGAAATCAGCAGGAGCCAGCAAGAATCCACCAAAGGCTGAGGCTGAACAGGGGCCAGAACCTGCCATCCATGGAAGGTCTTTCCATCCTGAAGACAGTCGTTACAGCTTCACAATTTGTTTGTGATCTTCTTGTGGTCCACCTGAGGGCTGTGTGGCACCTTGCTCTTGTCCTGCAGGTCTCCCCGGCATTACGGGCTCAGTGTGGTACGCAGTTGATGTCTACGTGGAGCGCTCCTCTCTGGTCTTCCACAACGTGTTTCTGGGCATTCAGTACAAGTTTGGCTGGTCATGCTGGCTTGGCATGGCAGGGTCACTCAGCTGTTTCATATCTGGGTCCCTGCTCACCTGCTGCATGTATCTCTTCAGAGGTGAGGAACCGTGGCAGGGCTGAAGCACAGTTCGGAGAGAGAGCCATTGCTTGGGGTGTGCTGCAGATGCACAGGGTGGAGAAGGTCCTTCAGGAACATCCTTTGGGATGGTTGTTCAGCAATATTTTTGGCTGTAAAATGAGAGTAGTCTTAGGCATCTCTAGAAAGCAAACCAAAGTCTTCAGGTGGGAGCTGAGGTGTAAGCATGACATAAAATGTGTTGTTATTGTGTCATATCTTGGAGCGCTGCTTTCTCTGAATTATGAAGCTTTGCAGCTGAAAGTCACCAAGCACACATGAGCAGTTCCTATTTCTCTCCCTGTGTCTCACAGAAACCAGTTCTGGAAGATTCCATCCTGCTTACTCCTTGAGGAAAGGCTATTCCTCAGCTGCGACCATCGTAACAAATATGCATTTGCCATCCTCACAAACAGCCACTGCCAAAATGTATGCAGTGGACACAAGAGTGTGAGGAGCAGGTAAGTGCTCCAGAAAGAGTTCTACTTTTATTTGTAGTGGATTGCACGGAGACCCAAGCTCTTAAGGTTGTGATACAGGTGCAGTTACATTTCAAGGATCTACTGTATGCTACAATGTTTGCATTATGACAGCTTCAAAAAAGCCTTCCTTCAAGAAAGTAATCTCTGAGAAGATCTTGCTTTAGGGAATCCTATTTTCTTGAGTGCAGAGGCCACTTGCATGGACTGAAATAACCAACATAAACTCTTTCAGCATTTGTCTCAATACTACTGGTACAAGGAGATAACTCAGCTGTTCCTGAATCAGACCACAGTGTACTGCATGAAGATTCCCAGACTGCAAGATGGATCTGTTTCATGTCTGGTAACATATCAATGGAATGTACAAAGCAGAAAATACTGTCAAAAAGAGAGACTGACTGTCTGACCAGCAACTGGACTCTGTGCACCCAGCATGGGGGTCTGCTTCTCTTACAGGCAGCTGGAGAGTTCTTCAGAAGATAAGAGTTGTATTAAAAGTCTGACACTTTCTTTGGTCCATGAATCTCTGCACTGAGAAAACACTGCACATCATGTGCATTCTTCCCTGCAGAACAGAGTCCTTCTCAGTCAGTGTTAAAATGTACATAACAGATGCTCTAAACTCACCAAGATCTGGAAATTGCCAGCTTCATCCTGCTTAGTAAGGACATTGCTTGGACAAAGTGAGTGAAGATGCAAAATCTGACCTTGTGCCTGACAGTATGTCTATATCAGCTAGAAACTAGAATAAATGATAGTAAAATCTGTTGTCCCTTTCTATAAAAAAATATTTAAATCCATTTCAGGACCTACTGCAATCCATTCTGCTATAGGCTGGATGAGGCTGGAGCATCAACCAGGTCTTCATTAGGGTGGGTGACAAAAACCCATTATAGTTTAACACGTTCCCAAAGGATGAATGTGAAAATTCTTCCATGCCTTTAATGGAAAGAGAAGCTTAGACAGAATTCTCTTAGGGTTGGTAGGAACTGTCCAAATTCAGTCCTTTCTACAGTGGGCACCATATTACAAGGCCATGGGCACTAGAGGTCGAGAAAAGGCTCTCAGCACAGAGGTGTGTCTGCTCTGGGGCAATGACAACAGCGGAGTCTCAGCAGGGTGTGCACAGCCATGAATACTGAGGCACCACCATAGGTAAGCTTCCTCCATGGACTGCTTGGTGGTGAGACTGGATTTTCTTCTCCCAGAGAGTATGAAGTGAAACCTTTTGTTATGTGGGCCAAAGGGGGATGGGATGACTAAGGATGGAGTGGGCTGTGCCTCAAACATCACCTCTGATAGCCCCTATGATGGAAAATGAAGGGCTGAGTCCTCTGATGGATTATCCTGGAAGCAGCATCTTGTCTTGCAGCACAGAACTGATCAGCATCGTTAAAACATAACCCAGTCCTGACATGGCTCGTAGTCAAAGAGTACTCAGGCCCTGGAACAGACAGGACAACAGCAGGTCCGTATGGCTCTGCTACAGGCTCAAGCACCTCCACAAGGCCCAGACCATAATGCAGCCATCTCAGCAAGAGCCCTCGTGGCAGTGTTGCTGCCCAGCCGAGGGAGGTTTGTGCCTGCAGAGTTCATGCTGTTTGAGTTGGCAGATGTTTATGTTAGTCCGACTGAAAGCAGGTTATTGCCAACAGATGAGCTGTGTTGAACAGATGTAAACACAGTAGGAGAAGTGATGGAGACTTTTTTACAAGGTCCTGGGAGACAAGGAATACAAGAGTTACGAGCAATGTGCTGAATTAACGGATTTCACCAAGAATACACAAAGAGATTGGAGGTGACAGGACTTTCTGCCTATTACTGCATCCAGAGCTTGGTTGTTGTTGTTTGTTTGTTTGTTTGTTTTTAAAGTTTTTCACAGTCACATCAGAAATGTGTTGGTTTGGGGTTTTGGGGCAGGAGAGCTGACACTGCTGATATGCTCTGCTGGGGCAGGGAAGCTCTGGGAACACTTTTGTTTCCTGGGTTGTGCCCCTGCTCCCCTGCTCCTTCAGGAACACACTGGAAATGAGATGGAGGGTGAACACATCCTAAAGGCAGAGCTGTGCTCAGTGGCTGCTCCACTGCCCACATCCTCACTCCTGCCCAGAGAGGCAAACCTCCCCGAGGGAGCAGAGATGCTGCAGTGCCACAGGCAGCTTCAGCCCAACTCACGCAGAGCACATACATGCTCCTGGGCAGGACTTACTGAGCAAAGACTTCATCAGTTGGACCAAAACCCTGAATCAAAACCTTCCCAGCCTATACAGCCACACATTATTCCTCCCCACAAACTCTCAGGGACACCCTCCAGCCTCTTGTTGCTGTTTTCAATAGCTTTTTCTGAGCATGAAGATTATTTCTTGCTGCAAAGATTTATTCCTTGTTTAGCGAAGGAGAAATGCAGATGCAATTGCAGATCTCAGACAACTGATTTCTCCTGTTCAGTAGTTGAGGAGAATTTTGGGCCTTTGTCCTAATGGTCTTCCGCTTGATTTAAGGTGGTGGGAGCTGTTTTGTGACTTGCAATGTGTGGGCCACAGCAAGTAGAGACTCAGTGGGCACTTTGGGATCTAATACCTATGCCTTAATCAGGGGTGAATATAAAGAACTGGTCTTATTAGTCCCTGTAGCCCTGTGCTTCTTCTGGGGGTACACAAATAGAGCACATGAATACCCAAATACTATCTTATCTCTGGGTCCATCCTCCTCAAATACACTTTGCATACAAAGAATATACATACAAATGTTCTTGCATAAAAGAATATTGCATAAACACTTGTGAGCCTCTCTTCCCCAGTATCTGTGTAGAATAAGGGTTAATTTTTTATCCATTCTTCTATTCTAGCCAAACTCTATGATAGGTTTTGAGAATGTATCTCCTGCACAAGAGGACCAGAAAGAGGTCACAGCAACCCTTAGGTTTGCCAGGTTAATGTTTTGTAACAACCAGTCCGGTGCTGCACTGCTTCATTATTCAGATTCTGCTGACAGTCCATCTGATGTTTTGATCAGCTGTTGATATTTAGTTGTTAATCCCTGTTTGATTTAATACTGACACTGGTTTCATGACTGCAGGATTCACTCCTCATTAGCTCATTAGCATCCCACAGTGCAGATCCATTTTAGTTTAGTTGTTTATTCATTAGCAAGAAACCTCCCAGAAAGTACACAGGACTTATTTTTTCTTTTAAAATCACAATCAGTCCCTAAGGCTAAAGACATTTCAGGTGAGCTCAGTTATTAAATTATTTCCTTAATACCTACTTACATTTCATTCAAGCAGTAGCTGACTAGCAATGACAATAGACTGATTTTCCCTTCCTGATGGCCATTGATGGCTTACCAAGGCTTTTTGCTCAATTGTAACTTCCGGCTGAGGCCCAGCATTTAATCCTTCGGTTCCAACAGCTTTTTAGGTTTCTCCAGATTTTCTCTAAATCCAAGGAGTATTTTTATGTGTTTGGGCTTCTCAGTCGTCATTTCCCAGGGCATAGGGACATAGCTGAGAGATGGGACTTGCATTTTGCCTCTCTGCTGTACCTGCCCCAGGGTGTCTCCTTGAACTGGGGCTCCCTGTTGTCCTCTTCACTGACAGCACACACATTTGTGCATCGTGCCAGGGATCCAGCTGATTGCAGGTTGTGGAAAACAGTGAAATGTTGTAGGTAAGCTCTCGTTAAGTTGATTTCATGCCTTACAGATAGGTATTGATTTCCCATTTTGATACAGGCCAGTGAGATAGATAATAAAACAATGACTTCTGCAATGGCTGTCCTTTTCTGCATCCTGCATTACATCCTCTCACTGCCTCAATCAGCCTTGTTCATAAAGGCTTTTAATAACTCTGGCAGTAATTAGGGCTCACTCTTACTGCGGCCTTGTGAACTAGTCTGTCTCCTACTGCAGCTGCATGAATGTTTCCTGAGATACGGATTTCCTGCCCATCACAAACATTGTTATGTGGTTTTGGTGTGGATTCAGTAGATCTGAACAATTATTTTCAGTAGGCAGGAACGTTAGTTCAGAATTCTGCTTTTCTTACAAACTGTAACATCAGGGAGGTATAATAAAGGTGGTTGCCTTTGAGTGTCTTGTCTTTCTAACCCACATCCAAGTTTTGCCCAGAAAGGTGTTTTGCCAAGTGACCTGCTTTGACTCCCATGAGGAAAATCACTGCTCTCCTGCAAGGACACACAAAAGGCATCAGCACAAACAGGGCCAGCTCTGGGGTAAGGGGGAGTGATTTTGGAGGCTGTCCAGACCTTTGTTGATAGCTACAGACCTCGGGCCCCAGGGCACACCCACAGTAACGGCTCTTCAACAGCCGTTGACTTTATCCCAGCTTAGATACATCTACTTACAGTAATTTTGTAAAGTTTTCAAGAGAGAAAAGTAAAATTCCAGCAAGAAAGTAAAGTTTTTTCTCTCAGCTGGGGCTGGACTCCCACAGTTTGCCCTTCTGCATCTGTTAAATATTTTGGGCAAGTGATTAATGACTTAAATACTCTGTCCAACCACTGTTACAGGGAGCAGAGAACAATTTTCTCTCAGTAGCTCCTGGGTCCCTACTGTAAGATGCCTTTGAGCGAGGAAGAACCAGAATTGTGCCATCTAGTGACCTGAAGAGGGCGGGCATTTGTCCCCAGCCTTACCCTCATCCTCCCTGCGCAAAAGTCTTCAATCCATAATGCAGAATTTTTAGATGACAATAAAAAAACCCACAGATTAATGAGCATATCAATTATTTTCCCATCTTTCATGTCCAACCCTCCTGGCATTCCAGACTGATGCACTGTTATGGCTCAGCTGGCTTTGATTTTGCTCTATTTTGCCTGAGAGCCAGTTTATTACTTTATTATTCAGCTCTTAATGTGTGGAGGTTGAAGTCCAGCCGTGTGCCTCACCACGTTCCCTTTGTCTTTTGCTTCCAGATGGTCACCAAACAATTAGCTGCTCTGCACTGCTCCCATTTCCCCCTCACAAGGCTTGCTGACAACAAGCTCCCGCACAAATACATCTGCTTTCTACTGTTTTCTCATTTTTTTCTAGAGCCTTTTGCCATTTCTTGTCAAAGTCAGCAGGAAGTGTAAGTCAGAGAATGAGGGGCAGCCAGAGAGTTGCAGCAGAACAAGTGCTTTTCCGAAGTGGACTCTAGTCTTCCTAAAGTGATGAATTATAAGGGAATGGCTCATCTTTCCTCACAATTCTGGAAATATCAGCCAATGCCCTCATTAAGGTCTGAGTGCTTACAAAAACTTAAATTACCAGGCAAAATCTCTGCTTTTGTAAGAATGGGAACACGGGTCTGGAGAAATCTTGTCCATTCTGCTGGAGCATTTTTGGGTAAGGGGGCAAGATGGGGGAAGCAGCTTTCATAGGCAACAGTAGGTCAGTGGAGCCACCCCAAATACATTTGTAGAAGGAAGGAGCCAATCCTCTTCTCTATTTCAATGAGCAAGCCAAGGACTAGGGCACTGCCCACTTATCCCTTTCTTGGGGTAGTCTTCTTCCCCACCCCAAGCCAGCAGCAAGGTCAGTTTATGTTCCCCCCACAGCAACCCTACACTTTTTTGCAGAGGCCTCCCGGCCTTCAGCAGTTTTTGGGAACTCCCGTGGCTCCTTTCATGTTTCACAGGTACTGCAGCACACAGGTTCTCCCATGCTGAGGACTCCAGATGGAACCTGATTTTGTGGCAGCCACTAGCTTACTTTACTACCAGACACTTGTCACAATTTTGATGGGATAATTTGATTCCTTTTGTGAATAACTAAAGCACCGCAAACATGAAGCTCAACACACTTGAATGCACACCAGCAGCAGGGAAACAAACCTGTGTCCACAAATGTTTCTGTGTGCTGAAAGCTTCGCTTGCCCTCTGTTGGGTGGCTGGGGAAGGATTTACAACCTCGGGAATGACTGGTCCTGATGAAGGAGGGATGCAGAGAGATGCAGGCACTGAAACCAGAGCAGTCCTTGCTTGTTAGCCTTTCTAGCCACCTGATTAGAAGGTGACATTCAATGAAATTAAAGGCAGCAATGTATTTAGAGCCAAGCAATGAATAAGCAGGAGGTGGTAATGTTTTATGCAGCACACAATGCAGACAACCTGTGGAGTTGACTGCCACGAAGGGGTCACTGAAGCAAACGCAGTGTGTAGGTGGGAAGCAAGTAATGGCTGATTTAATGCCCACTAACAGCCTATGCAAGCTGAAGTGACAAACATAATCAAATCTCATGCTTCAGGGCATAAATTGAAGGGGTAGTGGTTATGTATGTAAAAGGTCTGATCCTGAGAGGTGCTGATTACCTGCAATGCTTGCTAAGTTCAGCCAGGAAAAGGACACTCAGGATTTGCTTGACTTATCCCCTGGCTGAGTCTGTGCTTGCTAATTTTCTTTATTAATAAACCCGGTAATACTTTAGCCTGCTGGCACAAACATTCATTTGGCTATAGCAACATTTATTTCCTTTCACACAAGAGTCAAACATTAAAGCTGCTTCTAAAATAAGATTTTAGAGAGATAATTTGCAGTGGTGCTGGTAAGGAATTTTCTCTCAAAATATGCTGTAGTTCTTTATCTGGCAAATGTACTTACATAGAATCATTATGAGAATATGTGAGCACTTGAAAACCCTTAGTGGATTTATATTCCCAGTTTTCTTTCTGAGCACGGGAAGAGGTACTAACCTTGCTCTACAGGTAGGGAGCTTCTCCATTGGCCAGGCTGTGGGCTTCCATTAGTCTTTTGGGGTACTAATTCAAGATGGATCCAGCTGCCCAGTTTGACCATGAGCTCATGGCTCCACGGAATGCAGTGCATGATGCGACATCTACCTTTTGCAATGAGAGAGGTCTGACTGCAGCCCTCCAGCCTTTGCCACTGAGAGAGCAGAGGCAGAGAGGTCAGGCAGGCTGAATTCAGCCTTCAGTGACCTGCCCATGACAAACAAAAGGAAATCTTTGCTTTCATCTGGAATATGGCTAAGGGGGAAATTCAGCATCTTTCCTCAGTAATTTGAGAACTAGTTAAGCTAATACCTCCTAGGAATGACTTGTGTAGCACTGCTCCTGCTTGGACATAAGGCAGTCTGGGTGGTTTCTTAAAGCATTTTTCCATTCTGTCTGCAGCGATCACTTCAAAGAAAATGACATTCTTTATCCTAATATATTTCTGTAGCTAAGTATTAAGTACCTAAGCCCCTAATTCATGTCTGTGGGGAAATTCCACAAGTGTCCTGGGCCATTCAAAGCTTGCTGGTCTGCAGTGCTAGGGCAAGAGTAGCTGTGGACAGTCACCATGGAATTAAGAATAAGCTCAGATGAGCAAACTCACTTTTTTCTGTGCTCTGTAACCAGCTCCTGCCACTGCTGCTACTCATAATCCCTGTTTCTTGTTTTCTCTTCTCTGGCCATAAATTTGCTGCCTTTTGCACTAGACAAATCTGATATGCCGTGCTAAATATTTTAAATGTGGCAAATGATCCTTCATCACAGAGTGGCATGATTGCATTACAATGTATTAGAACAACATGACTTTGCCAGAGGGTGTTTCTTGGCACCACGCCGAGTGAAGGAGGCAGCACAAGTTTGAGAAGTAACTATCAAGTCATTTATCAACATTTGGTCCTAAAACACATGAGGCTACACCAGCTATAGCAGCCTTAGAGAGATAAATCTGGAGGCTGAGACAGAAACTCCAAACACAGACAGGTCTTTGAGGAAGCTTCTTGAAATCCAGAGCCATCAAAATGTCAAGCTGAGCTCCCATGACAGATTCAACACATGCTTTTGGCATTTATTCTGTTGTATTTAGTCTCCTCTTTTAGGTTCAGATGAAATATGTGCTGCTTTTCAGTCTTTTGGCCAGCCTGTGGTAAGGGCCGATTTGCTCTCACACTCCTGTAGCATGATGAAAGATCTTTGAAGAGCCAAGTGGAATCACTGCAAGCCAACATGTGGTGTCTAGAGCTTATTTTCCTTCATAACATCCTCATAGGATGGAGGCAACTCAGTTTCCCCAAGGCTGAACTGTGGAGCAGAAGAGGAGGACATCTCTGCAGTCATGCAGGGGTTCAGAGATCCAGAGAATGGGCACTGAGATGCTTCACTGGCTGGGGAAAAAGCAAAGTCACAACCATGCAGCAGACAGGCAAGGCATGAAGAGCAAGTGTGGGGGTGAGAGGGGTGAGCCCCGGGAGGAGCTGCCAAACTACTTGGAAACAAGAAAAGCATGGATGTAATTTTTGAAGCCTTTCACCACAAACACCAGATATAAGAAGTCAGGACAGAGGAATATGGGTGGGTTTGGGGTGGGTCCTCTCTGTGAAGACACTGCCCATGATCACCCAGAAAGCAGGTAATACATTCAATACATTCTCTGGGAAGAGCTTAGGCTAATGACAGGATGACATTAATTCTTCTTGGAGGAATGTTGTCTGGCCCAGCCTGATGCTGCTGCTGACCGTACTCCAGGTCAGTTATGGGTGTTATACATAGTCATTATAGCCCAGTCCTCAAAAGGCTGGGTGCTCCTGGGGGAATGCTGAGGGTAGCTACCACAACGAACAAAACCCATCAAGATAAACTTTTGACAGACCCCAGGGTGTATCAGCCAGTTGAGTTGCCTACTGGGGTGGTTCAAGTTAGACCAGTGAAGTCTTGCCTGAGTGAGAAATGCAGGACACATGCTGGAAAGGGCTGCCTGACACCAGTCCCTGTGTCTGCATGTTGGGCCACTGAGTGCCCAGCACTGAGGGAGAGAGTCCCACACACTTGCAGTGTGAGTCTGGCTAAGCACCTTTGGGACATACAGACACACAAGGACTGCACCAAGTTCAGCTGAATGTAGGACTGGGGAAAAGTGGATGTGGCTTCAGCCCTCCAGTCCATGATCTGAATATGCCCTCAAGAAGCCTGAACTGGGCACCTCACTGTTCACCAGAAACACAGCTCAGCTCCCACTCAAGCCTGGCCACCTCTTTCTGGGTTATGGATGGTCCACAGGAAGCCCACCAGGGCCAGCAGGGCCTTGCAGCAGGCAGAGACAGGACTAACCACAAAAGGTGTCTGAGCTGCTGAGGGCGAAGACAGCTACGGTGCGTTGGTGGGGGAGGCAGCTCCGCTGTTTCAGCCAGCACTGCAGGCAGCAGCAGATCCCGCAGGACAGGAGCAAGGCCAGGAAAAACAACATCAGGAACCTAAGGCAGAGGCAGCAGGGGAGGAACAGTACCATTACCATCTGCAGGCAGCACCGACAGATGGCTGCATGTCTTCAAATTAACATATTCATTAACATCTTTTGCAAATAGCCATTAAATGTTGTGGTTTCCCCACCAGCACACTGGACATGATCAAAGTCTCCAGAAACCAATGTCTCAGGCCTGAGTGCTCAGTGACAAGTGCTGGCTGGAAATTCAAACATTTCTCCCTGAAATCATCCATCGTTTTTTCCCAGCTCAGTTGTCAGTGTACAGTGAGGAGGATATGGATAAATGATTCCCATTAGTTTGTAAAGACAGAACACAGGGACGGCCCAGGAGCAATGCTCTCTAGCTATCAGTCTCTCTCAATGCCTTTCTTTCTGTATATCCATCAAAGAATATTATTTGTCATTTTTTTTCCCTCTAAAGCAGATCTGAAACTTACCATACATACCAGCTGCTAAAATTTTCATTGCTCTGTCTGACGCACCTAAAAAGGAAAAAATAAAAGGGACTTTGAGTCCAGCGTGAGAGGACTGTACCCACTCCAACATGTCTACCAACACAAAGAAAAGCATCATCAGAAAGTAGAAGACTGAGAGTTTTCCTCCATCAAGGGAGCCCTTTTAAAACTTCTCTATGTAGATGGGAGCAGATGCTGATGATGCACGAAGCAGAGTGCCATTGGTTTGCCTTTCAACACTGGCACCCACCACCAGCCTTTTTGCTGAAAACCTAAAGGGTTGCCAATCTCCATTTCATCTTTGTAAAAAAACCTCTAAATGGCCCTTTCCTGGAAGTGTTCATTCCTCTGCTATGCTGGTGTGCCAGGCAGGAGCATAGCATCCCTGAGAGAGCCCAGGGTGGGGGCAGCTGTGGGTGAGAGAACGAAGCCACACTCACCTCTCGCCAAGCTCACAGTCCAACTCAGAGTCTGCCAACTGAAAATACACATGTAAATCAGAGAGGGCAGATATGTGTTGGTTTTTTACAATTTACCAGTATAATTACTGTTCTTAGAGTGGAAAGTCCAAGAGGAAGAGCCGTCCAGGTGCTGGTCCTGCAAGGTTGAAAACCAGACCTCTCCCTAGGGACCATAGGGCTGAGCTCTTGTCTCTGTGGGTCTCTGCTCTGAGCCAGCTCATGTAAAAAACAGCAGATAACTTCACCAAGAGCTCAATAAACTCAGTAGTTTGCAGATGAAAGCTAGGCCAAGGAGAAAGCATTCCTTCCTGATGTGAAAGAGGGAAAGACGAGTAGGGAAACACCCACTGGAATCAGAGATCTGTTTACTGAACTGGGCTTTGCTGTTAAGAAATGTCTGCTGAAAATGTCCCAAGACCAAATTCTTGATCTGTGGCTCATTTTCCATCAGCTAATTGTGAGTGCAGCTGTAAATAGGAGCTCTTTTGACCAGATGTGCACTGTACCCAGCATTTCCCTGTTTTCAGATAGTGGTGGTGCATCATTCCCAGAGTCAGGTTTCAGGTATTGCAAATATGTGAACCTGAAACTTGTTTTTCAGGTATACTTTCTACTCTATGCTCAAGCAAGTTTATTTTTGCAAGCCTTGTTGATCTTAGCCTCAGTTTCAGATTATCTGGGCAAAAAGTAACCAGAGTGGTTCATCAGTATAACTGTATCAAATTCAATAGTTTTTGGCTGACTTGTGTTAGGTGTGTTATAATATTGCCAAATGTTGCTACAAAAAATTCAGATGAGGTATAGAATTGCAATAACACTGGGAAGCAGAATGAACAAGATAGAAGAATTTAGATTTATTTATTTATTGGAAAAAAAAGTATTAGAATGTAATTTGTAAATCATTAGTTTGGATTTCCCTCTGTGTATATCCAAAACATGTAGAGATTTCTGACTTTCTTTGAGTCCAACTAAAAAACTCTGTTCTGAATTATAAATTTGTATCAAATAAATGTATAATTGAGAGATCTCATTTTACATTTCTAATTAATGGGACTTCTTTGGAGGGATTTTGTTATGCAAAGCTTGTGCCACTGTAAACAGCAAGAAATCCCCTCACAAATCTCTATAATGTGTCTGATCCTGTGCATAAACTGCCTTTCCATCCCTAGTTTCACCAGAGATCTTTAGGTATAGTAAGTCTTTCATATAAAGCTCTATCTATGAAATGTAATGAGTGGTTGAAACACAAATGAGGAATAGAGAAAAAGACAGAAGCTTCAACTCTTCCAGACGTGTCTTTTTAAAACTGAGCTAATTTGCCATGTCACCTGGTGCAGAATATTTTAATTCCTTTTTTTTTTTTTTTTTTTTGCACTTCAACTGATTATTAAAATAACAGGTCAAAAGCAGATAGATGGTTGCTGTGATTACATGTACCCTGAGTATTCTTCATGGCTGAATGACATCCTCTGGACTCTCTTTTATCATCTTTCAAACTACCTCAGAAGAGCCACCTTAGCATAGTTAAACTGCAGCAAAGTGCATCTGCTCTGAGACAATAATCTGTCAGAGCAGCCAAACACCCACCCGTGCTGCTGAAGCCCCAAGCTCATCCATTTCAATAGCTGTAGACAGAATAAAGGATTAATGCAGTTATGTTTTCTCTGCATTAATTGAAACTGTTGTGAGCATTAAATCTTCCCCACATTCATGAGGCCCTCAAAAAAAAACCTTCAAAAAAAAAAAAAAATTAAAAAGGGTTCGATGACTAAATTCTATGAAAGTTGAAATCTTCCCCCCAGAAAATCTCTAAAATCAGCCTGGTCCCAATGAAGGGTTTGGTTACCTGGAAGAAGGTTAAACACAGAACTCCAGTTCCTGTGATCCATGAGGTGAAACACAAAGCTCCAGGTCTCCACATTACCAGTGCAAGAAACTTTCGAAGAGCTTTGTTTGCAGCAGTGTTTTATCCTCTGTAATTTGGTGCTTTTAAAACTCTGCACATTGTGCCTTCAGCCAGAGAACACATTACCCAATGGCTTCCTGCTCTTCAGAATTTACCGCTAGCCAGGGAGTGAATTTGGGTTTGCATGGACATAATCAGCTACTAGAAGTTAAAGGAACACTGGTTTAAGGTCAGCACCTTGCAGTTGTTTCGGTATTTTCATAGCTGTTCACAAATTCCTGCTGCTGAAGCTTAGTTCCATATTAACCCACGTCTGCATTTAACAGGACCTGCTACAAACAAAGAGTCACTGGAGTCTGTACCGTGAGGCCATGCTTTCATTTCCTGCTGCCTTCAGCTGGAGCACTGGCATTACAGCAAAAGGGAAGCTACCTCCAACCACGTCCTATGCACTTGTGCCTACCACCTCAAACATGCACCAAGGCTGAAGGAAACCCTTCCCAGCCAGAGGCAACCACCACCAGCACCCTCACTGCTGTTATACAGCTGCCAGAGTTTGGTTTGCTAGGAAAGTGCGGCCAAAAAACCCCACACATTCCCAGTGATTCTCACAAGGGACACAACATTTCATTGTGCATTGGTGGCTTCATAAGGACTGATTATATTCCTATAGATATATCCAGGTGATGTGGTTAAACAGGGGTAGAAGATGGTTTGCACCAGAGCTCTGATCTCCTCAGAATGGACAATCCTGGTTTGTTCAGCACTCAGTAATAGGTTGTCAATGGAGTTTACAGCCCATGGCTGAAATGCACCATTAACTACAGTTCTTCCAGATTTAACACAAAGGGTGTTGCCATGAATATGTTTAGTCCTCACTCCAGAGTTAAGCATTATGTTGTGATGCCATTACTTCTGTAATGATTGACAAAGCCGAGCTGCTCTTGAGATGTACCTCTGTGGCTTTGCTTCAGCTGAAAGGTCAAGAAGTCTAACCAACTGTGATATACATACTCAACTAGGGTTTGTTATTTAATGTTCAAGTTTTGCATAAACCTAGGCCAAGCCCTGATGTTCTCAAATGTTTACTTTCAGCTCAGTACTAATGAAAGGTGAGCCTCTGAAACCATGCCCTCTGAGAAAGCATCTCTCATGATTTTGCGAAGTGCATGTGCTATGCAAAATAAGTGGTCTGAATGTGCTGTCTTGCTTCAGACCAATCCTTTTCAGTGTTGTTCAATAGTAAATTGCCAAACCAATTTCTTAGCTGTTTTCTTAAAACAAAAAGCTCCTGCAGTATAAAAATTTGCACAGCCTTGCTGGAAACTGTGTGACTCTTACAATTTCAGGCTTCAAAGAGATCGTCCATCATTGAACTAATTTCAGATTTCTTCCTTTCACAATTACTTCCCTAGCACCAGCACCAAGGGTACTTCCAATTTAGAGCCACCAAATGGATCATCCCCAGTATTTTGGGGGGCATGTATCTCAATGAGCTCCTGGTACTGAAAAATAACACATAGCATCTGTTCTGGGTCTGTTTCTAGAAAAAAAAAAAAAAAAAAGGGAAAGGATTGAATTCTGCCACTGCTCAGCTTCCTGGCTTTGAGGCAAACTTTGATGTTTTCTGCTGGTTGGTCCCATACAGAGGTTTTAAGTTATGATGACAATTTGTGAAGCCTGTCCCTGCATTTTCTGTAATGATGTCAAGAGGAGAGAGATGGCTTAAAGGGGGTCCATGAATAGCCCTGTCTTTTGCTTCAGGCATGATCCCGATATTGAAAAGACATGCTGCTTCAGCAGAAAACTCTCCCTGTCCATGAGCAGCTTGAATACATGAATATCATAAAGAGCCCCCAACACTTGCTCTGAGGCAGCCAGGACCAGACACCAAAAACCCAGAGGAGCTCTGCACTGAAACTCCTGGGGGGCTGTGACCCCCTCCTGCTGCAGCTCCACTGCCTTTGGGGTTTTGCAAAACTGAGAGACCCACCCTCTGGGCAACTCTGTGTCCAAGGACTAGCTCCAGACTGAACAATTTTTTCTAGGTTTTTTCTCACACCTTCCATAAGGAGATATATGCACACAGACACAAATACAGCACCTGCTCCCTCTTCCTCTACTTACTGGATGAAAAGTTTGGTAACTCTTCCCTCCTCATTTATATCTACCTCATCTGTGGAGCTGGGAGGCTGCTCCCTGATAGATTTTAACTCATGGCCATTAGATTATGGTTCTGTTATTTCCTCGTCACCTTATGTCGTTGCTAGGTGACAAATGCATCTCCCAGGCAGCTACGGGGACTACCACAACATACAGCAATTTATGACTGTCCATTATCTCTCTGCTTAATGTGCCCAGTCCTTTCAATGGGAGGAAGATGTGCAGTTCTAGAATTATCCAAAGGGTGACTTTTAGAGTTGCCACAGAAACCACCTCCACTGAGGCTTTTGCTAGGCTTCACTAGAGGGGATGAAAACTTGTGACACAGGAGGAATTTGGAGAAGCTGATTTACCTTGTCAAGTCTGACAGGGTCAAGGTTGGATTCGGGGTCTGAATTTCAGGAACTGAGCTCCAACTTATATTTATATGCAGTAGAAGTGATGGCCTTTAATTGCTTGAGTATCATACAATTAATTTCAGACATGCGTTTAGATTGAGACAAAGTTTCAGGGAACCTCTCGATTTTGGTGAAAGTGGGAAGCAATTCATTGGCAAACAGGAGTCCACACACAGCCCCTGGCACCCTATAAGCCCAGCTAGCAGTTTAAACCTACTTAAAGCTCTTCCTTAGCTGCCTTCAGAGCATTTGGTGGCTGCTGGGGATTACTTTAGGGGAAAGCAACCTCCTTGCTAAGCCCTGACCAGCCTCCCAGTACAGTCCAAAATGAGACCGTGAAAGACTTTTTCAGAAGGCAAACAAGGAGAGTGGCAGGAGGAGAGGTCAGACAGACACAGGGAAGGACATGGAACAGAATGGAGAATGTGCAGAGATGTGATGTGGAAGGGAGACAAGATACAGAAGGGTGGCCCTGCTCTCTAAATTAAGGTCAACTGACTAGAGTTAAGTAAGCACGTGCTGTCTTTTCTATGCTGCAGTGTTTTCACATCACCACCACAATGAATTCTTTCTCCAGTTCAAGGCCACTGGGATCTCTCCCCTCCCTACTTGACTTCACTGCCACGGCTGTCTCACCTGCATCCTTGACATCTACGCTGCCAGGCTGCCATCCTCCCTCCTGGCCTGTCCTGGGAAGACTCAGGGCATGTAAATTGTAAATTCAGTTTAGACAAAGAGAAAAGCAGAGTAATAGGGAGAACTGAGGACTGAGCGTTGTTTCTCTGCAACAGGAGAATTAAAGCAGCTTTGGTCTCATCCTCACTAAATGAAGGCCGCAAGGAGCTGCTCGCTCCCCATGCACACACTGAGAGGACTAAATCCAGCACTGGGGAGAGCTGTTTAAGCTAATGGCCAATGCTGGCATGGGAACAAATGGAAGCAAACCAGCCATGAATAAATTGAGGCTGGAAATGCAAAGAAGGTTCACCTCATCCGGAGCAGAGAGGTTGAGCAGCAGCTTGTCCGTGGGTAGAGTGTGGGCATGAAACCAAATGGCTCCCGGGATGCAAGTCATCGAGCTTCCACAGGAGATGTAACCACTTCAATGGGACTTGCTGACCCAGGGAACCCTTTCCCACCTCATGGAGCCACTGCGGTTGGTTCTTAGACCCTCAAACCCATCCACATGCACAGGAGTCAGCCAGCATGACCCCAGGCTTGAGTGAGCCAGGAAGGATGAACACTTTAAAGCAAGCCCTGGTAGAGCTGGCACAGCCTGTTGTCTTTCAAAAGGATTATAACTAGTTGCTGCTCGCTGATGAATACGGCCCTTTGTGAGCCTGTGCGGGGGACGTGCTGCACAGGAGGAAGGAAAGACTCGGGCACTGATTTAAATGAATGTAAACAAGGATGACATTGTTCTGCTGCATCCTCCCCAGGAGCAAGGCTTGGAGGCTTCAGAGGTCACCCCTGAGATCTCATGCAACTGCAACTACCTTGTAGCTTTGGATAGTCCAGAGAGCCCTTTTGTTTGTTTTGGTGTATCAGTAGGGAAAATCCAGCAGAGAATGGGGTAAGTGAAGCCTTTTGCCTGGCAGAAAGCTAAAGGAAAAGGAATCTCCTTTAGGTTAGAATTTGTAAAAGAGATTTCTCCTGTATGTGCATGCATATCCTTGACTGAGAACTACAGAAAACTCTTCAATACATGTGTTCATACATTCATGGGAAATCAAAACTTTAAAACTACCCAAAGTATAAAATCCATTGATGTGTTGTGAGAAATCACTGTGAATTATCCAAATACTGCTGTTCCAACCCTATAATGAACACTTGAAATAAATACTATGACAACTGAAATATTAGGCTTATATAAAAGGATTTGGGCAGGAGCGTTCTTGCTCTGGAATTCACAGTGGCTTTGAAAAGTGCACCTTTCTAGCAAGCATCTTGTGCATGCTGACGACTGGTACTGACTCTGTTCTCCTCATGAAATACAGAAATCGGTGTGCAGTGTTTTGCTGAGAGCTGTGTTGTGGTAGGGCAGGGCAAAGCTGAAAATATTTAGGAAAGTGAGGATTGTCCCTCCCCCTCTAAGTTGATGTTTATTTTAAAAACTTAAGATGGATCCTAAAAAAAAAGTGCCTAAATAACAGCATTTGGGCCAAGCCTAGCAGTTGTTTAATTTTATGTGAGAATTCAGCACTCAGAATTACATTTTAAGATCTGCTGCATCTGAGAAATAAATGGTAGTTGGGCTTGTGTTATTTCTGGCTTGGACACTAGGACATGAGATAATCCCCAGCCCTACCACTTCCCAGATACCCATGAGCTTCTGTGTATTACAGCCCACCTGAAAAAAAGAGCTTAAGAAACCTTTCATCTCTCAGTCTCTCCAGATACCTCTAGACCTCCCACAGAGCTTGTCAGAAATCAGTTCAAAGGGCTGGATAACCCTCGAGACTTGAGGAACAGGAAAGCAGAAATAAGGATAAAGCTGATAAAATTAAAAGCAGCTTGAATAAAGAGAAAGATGAAGCATACCAGAAATACAAAGTAATCATCAGCAGAAATTTTTCCCTTTCGGTTTTCTAATGTGAAATTGAAGCTGATTACAACTACTCGAACCCTGAAGCCTGCTGCTGTTTCTTTGTGCTCAAGCAGGTCCTCTTACCTTTAATCAGTTAAAATTGTATGTGTATTTTAAACATTAGAAATTATAGTTGGCTTTTAATACTTTTTCATATTTTTTTTTGTTACTCTGTTGCCAGGAACTAAGAAATTACAGTTAAAAAAAATTAAAAGCCCTTAGTATTTTAATCCCTGTAATTTACTTAGCTGCTGGATGTAAAAAAGCAAAAGGAGAATAAATTGCTTGAAAGCAGATAGAGGCTTCATTTTCCCCTGCTTTTGAGTTACTGATATCCCATTGGACACCACATGGGAGGTTTTGGCTGAGAAATTAGCATTTGGCTATCTGGCACATCCTGAAACATATTTTCAAGTCAATTTTCCAGGCAAAGCCATTTAGCAATGAGTGCAGAAATACATCACTCTGCCAGTCACTGTATCAGCTGGCATATGTGCTACTTCACCAAGAAACCCTGTGTTCCGGGGTTAACTCTGCAAGAGGGACCACATGGGCACAGGGACACGTACATGTCTCCTGGTGCCTCCTGCAACACTCAGACTCCAGGCACCAAAGGCCATCCTGTGTCCTTAAGTGAAGACATCTGCTAATGTTTCAGCCTAAGGCTTCCTCCGATTATCCAAATACCTACTGACTCCCATCCTAGTTGACTGCTTACCTTCTACCTTGCATCTTGAATTTTTGCCAGCTGCCCTTTCTGGGTTTATTATGAATTGCTGAGGGCCCCAGCTGCAGCCTGTCCCCTGCAAAGCACCACCAGCCCATCTGGGCTCAGTGTAGGGAAGGGCAGTGATTTCAGACTCTCATTTCTTGCAGGCAGAGTCAGTTCAGAACTGGCTGCAACCACTCACCTGTGTGCCCAGAATTAGTGAGGGCTGATATCAGCACTTATGGATTCAGGAAACATGGCATCAGGTAAAGAGTCAAATGCTCTGCCTGGGAACATGGTGAGCTGATGGATGTTTGGGCTGCGAGGTGTACCCACCTGCCTAGTACTCCCACGCCTGCTGCAGCAGTGTACCCGGGATCAGGGTAGAGATGAGACAATGAGGCTCCTCTGGGTTTGCTTTTCCTTCACATCAGAAGGAAAACCAAAGCTCTGCAGCACAGCCAGGCTGCCCTCCAGCCACCCATCTCACCTCTTCTCCAGGCTGGTGCCAGGCTGAGAAACAACGTCTGGAAGACCAGATGGAGAGCTTTCATCTTCCCCCTCTTCTGCAGGAGTTCGCTGCACATATAAACAGAGAGAGATATGGGGGATGCTTCCAGGGCAGACAGAGATTGAAAATAAGACCACGCAAGAGGAATGCTTAGCATAGCCTCTTCTCCCCCTCAACAGCTTTACCATTTTACTTAATCTCCCACTTTTACATCTTCCCCTGTAACATATCCGAAGAACACACTCCTGTTTATAGTTTCAACAGAAACAGCCAGGCACCGCACACTTCTTTCTTTTAACTCACACTTTGATTTCCCCACTGACTCTTGCTTCCACCCCCTCAATTTCCCTCTGTCCAAGCAGCATTGCCCTAGCAATATGAATCTTCCCAAGCTCACCTCCCCTCCCCAGAAACCTGCTTACATTTATCAGAAAACCTTATCCTAGCTTGAAGCAAGTTTTTATATCCCCACCATCTCCCACAAGTCTTTGAAGCTCTAGAAGGAAAAGGTGCAAACACTCAGAACTGCCCTTAAAACAGCTGAGGATAATGGTGTAGGACGTATTCAATAGGAAGGGAAAATGATCCTCCTCCCTTAATTTGCTCTAGTGATAACCTCTGTCTTCCGGAGCAAACAACTTTCTACTGGCCAATTCCTTCTTTGTATTTGCAGAAGTCTTTTTTGTGCTGTAATAGCACTTAAATGGGCTGTATAAATGTAAGCCTCCTGATAGACTTGAGAGTCTAGATGTCAGGGAAGGGAATCTCACTTCCACCAGGATGGCAATCAACATTAGATGTGGATCTAATTTTTTAAACTTCCTCATTCTTACAAGATATTACTTCTGCACCACCTCTTCTGAGTCTCTCCAGTGTGCTACAGATACCAATTAGCCCTAATACTATGAGAGAAGAAGAAAATGTTTAGCTTCATTCTCACTTGTGATGCTTGGACACATTGTTTGTGGGACAGAACAGAGACTTCCAGGCTTTTGGTGCGAATGCTGGGGCTGGAACTCAGGAGTGCTGAGATTCAGCTATGTTGTGTTAAGTATAGTAGCTTCCACTTCTGAAAGGTATCTACTGAAAATCACAGCTGAGACACCCACCTCATCTCCTGTGCAGAGATCTCTTCTTCTTTGATGTTCTCATCCACAGTCCCATGATCACCCTATTCTTGCAAGCCCCGGTGTCAGGGACAAAATGAATGGGCCTAATCTTAGCAGATGCAGCGTTCCCACTGCCTGCAGGCAGGGTGGATGGTTCTGGATCATCCTTGGGGTGAAACCTGGACTGTCCACTCCTGCTAGGCAGGATGTTACATCGGGGGCCCAACACTGGTGCAGAGTGGGCCCTGAGTGGAGCACGACCATCTGTGAATTTACTATTCCTTCTCAAATGCTAATTAGTTATTTACATAAAACTTTGGAACATTTTAATTAGTTGCGTTAATTTAGAATTCACAGAAGAGAGCTATAAAAGTCTATTATATGGGACGCTTATTCAAATGAAGCTTGAAATGGCACATGGTGATGTACTCACAAATCTCCTGCCAACACAGTGAGAAAAATGAGAGGGTTGCTGGGCTTTGAGTGAGGCAGCAGGAGATTGGCATTTCTGATGCACTGGGTAAAGCTGAGAAGCTGGTCCTGGTTAGGGAGATGGCCCTTTCCCACTTGACGTCCCAGCTTGACAGCTCCAGATTCATATTGTCCTAATGTTGTTGTATTTGATGTGTTCTTCTCCTCAGGGAAGCATTAACAGTTTTCTCTTTTTTACCTGATGGTTATTTTTTTAAAAACCTGTAGGAATGATTAGGTTTGAGTTGGCTTGCAATAATTCAAATCAGGCTAAAAATGGCCAGCATTTGTGGAGTCAGAGGAATGAGACGGATGGACATCAGTCCATCAGTAATATGATCATGCTGCCCTGTTTCTTTAGGAGATTAGGTGATGCAAACAAATACACTTCAAATACAGACCTGCCAGGTGGTCTATAAGCTCCCCTTGATTGGCTTCACAAGCCTTTGCCATGCAGCTCAAGCCCTGGGATGGGCACCACAAGGCTGCCAACCTTCCTCCTGCTCTTCACAGGCTGTGACAGCACATCCAGGCAGCATTTGTCTGCCATCCCACCTGTGGGTACTGCCTGCACTGGCAATAAAGGCAAAGTGTGCTGGTTCTGCCTCAGCTGGACCTTTATTTTCAAGGCAAGTGGAGAAGGGCTTTCCTTCAACAAGTTCATCTTTTCCATGGCACTAAATTCAATTAAAGCACAGATGCCTGTAAGTAGATTTACTGATAACTCTGTAAATCCATCTATCTCAAGTTGCTACAGAATCTAAATTACCCCATCACCATTAATCCCAAGATATACAATTGTCCAAGCTGCTCTATAAAATAAGAGAGACTCTGCCATAAGTTTTCATCTGCAGGGAAAACCATTTTATATAAAAAATACAGCCCAAGTTACCGCTTGAGGTTTAAGACTTGATCCAATAAATCTAAAGTAACATTCTTGGAAATCTTCCTTGAAGGAAGGTAAGTTCCAGCATCACATCCAGTAATGACAGAGCTGCTGTCTGCCTGAAGAGCTGGAGGACAGCATGGAGTGAGGGAAACACAATGGTATATCCCAAACATTATAAACAGAATTCATGGGTGGTGACATTTGAAGTAAGAGGAAACCACAAATTCTTGTGTGCTCCATGACAAAACACCTGGTTTTTTGGTGCTCATAAGAAGCCTAGGAATATTTTAATGTCATTTTCTGAAACTCAGCAGAACAGTAGGAGCATTGCACTGACACAGATCCACTCCACTAAAGTCAGTGGGTCACCTGGGCTTTCTGTACCTCTCTGATGACCTGCAGTCTGGCATTTTGCAGACTGTTGGGCAAATAATGCAAGAAAGACTGTTCTCAAACCAGAAAGAAGGTTTAGGCTGCATAAACTCCATGGACATCTATTATTCTGCACAGACACTGGAAAATGTAAGTCATTGTTCATAGCAGGGAAAGATAACAGAGGACTGTCTTGAGAGGCAAGAGGAGACTATTAGGAGCAATTAATCTGATCATTGTTTATGGGTTATGCTTGCAGAATAAGGATGAGTCCTGCTACAAAACCTGTTAAAGTGGGGAGTGGAGAACATGTCATGAAGTTGTGAAGTTCAGCTCTGTGTTCTCTGGACCACTTAACCTAAGGGTGGACTAGTTCATCTGGAGATGGAATAACTAACCTGGAGGTTTCTGCCTCCATCTCTAATGTCTTTGGCTTCTGGGGGAAGGACTGGGGCATACCTCAAGACTGTGCAATCCCATGGGAGTAGATTTGTTCATTTGATGGAGGCCAACTTGAAAGTGTTGTTTCAGTCTTTATCAAAGATGAAGAGCCTGAAAACACTTTGAGAATCACTGCCAATATCAAGGCAAATTGGAAATATTCTCTGGGCAAGAATTTTCTTCGTAGCAACAACAGAAAGGAGTGAAGCTAGAAGGTACTGTCAGCCAACTGGCAGGTAGTTCATGGGTGTCAAATTCTTTAATCCAACCTTTTAAAGCCCATCAAAAGATTTTACAGAGAGCGTATAAATGCTCTGTGAAATACAAGGCTGCTGGAAATTATTGAGGGCAAGAGCCAAACATAATTCAGAAAGAAATTGGACATCGTCATGGAAAAAGAGAATTTACAGAACAATTCAGATTTTTTTGGAAAGCCCTTCTGTTATGATGCATAAACTAGATTCACACTAACAGAGATGCAGAAGAAATATGACTCATAATTACTCTCTTACTTTCATCTGTCTGTAGTGGGAGCCAGGGCACCAGAATTGTGCTCAGCAGAGCAATTCCTATTTCCAGTTTTGGGCTCTTACTGTTTATTCAGAGCTCACCCATTGACCCATCTTCCTGTCAGAAACTGATTAAGTGCACATGTCAGAAAGATTGCCTGCAATATACAGCAATCAGTGGAAAGGAAAAGAGAACTGGAGGGTATAAAACAAGCAGCCTTTTACCAGCAACTTCACTGTGAAGGAGCTGGAAGTTACAGCAGGGCAGTGGCACCTGTCAAGATAGTCCAGAGGAAAGACATGGAAATGGCTGGGAAGCTCAGTCAAGAAAAAGTGACTGCAGCCTTCCCTTGACCTGAGCATTGAATCCTTACTCCAAGTATGTAAAGGCAGACTCCCAGGGTGGGTTTGGGATCATAGGCATAGCATCACCTCACTGTGCACAAGATCCACCCCAAACCTTATTCCTAATGCCTCCACCCCTCATAGGTGTGTGTCAGCAGTGCCTGACATGAAAGCCTATATGGAGGACTAGCTTGTAGGAGGCAGGACATTCTGTCTGTCCATTTGAGTGGAGGGAACAGGCTCTTTCTCATCACCAAGAAAGGAATAGGCTTGGTCTCAACATCTTCCATGTGCTGGATTAAAACAGGAGGCTTAATAAAACCAAGGAGGAAAGGAAAGAGGTGGAATGGTCAAACAGGGTTTGGGTTGTGCAGGTTGTGGTTTTCTTTTGTTTGTAAGTTCAGTATCTTGTGCATGAAGAGAAGTGACACAGCATAGTAGAAAGAAGTGCTGGAGAGAGTTGGTCCATAACATCAGAGCTGGGACACCAGAGTGCCCATGGCTGGTCCGTGACTCAAGTGACAGCTTTGCCATCTCCCACACTGGCCAGGACTCTGCAGGGCTGCAGCCAGGGTGAAAGGAAAAGTATTAACAAAGGGGTAGATCTTTCCTCATTGCCTGGGAAGGGTGAATCGATCTACTCTACACTTCATCAAAAAACAGTTTTGCAAAGCTTGTGTATTCAGGTGATGAAGAACTGCACTTGGCAGATAGCAAATGCACATCACATCCTGTAAATCTTTCCTAAAAGGGCATCAAAAATTAATCACTCTGCTAAAGTTCCTAAATTTTTTTTTAGAGCATAATCTATCAGTTTAATTTAATGTTACTTCAGTTGCTAAGGAGCTATGATTGCAAACCTCCACTAAACAGAAATTTTGAACACTAATGTCTGGTCACCTAATTGGAAAATACTACAAAAATCAAGCTGAAGTGTGCCCTCTCCAGCCACATTGCACTCTGAGACAGGGAAATATTCTCTATTATATATAATAACACTGTTTATTAGTCAAGACCTGTAACTGTAGGAGAGAACAGCAAAATCACAAAAGGCTCAATAGAAGTGACTTGCAAATTAATGTCATTACTCTTGAAATTGAACTGCTTTCCATGCTCCTGGCAGAGATACCTCAAGGATACTGAAATTGCCTGTGTGTTGCATTTCATATCATGATTGCTCTGCTTTACACAATAGTATACTAAGTCTCCATCAGGCCAGTGATGGGAAGGGGAATGTTTACTTAGTGATGTGTGAAATGATGATTAAAACTTCAGGAATGATTCTGGGGGAGAGGGCAGCGAGGGGAGAGCTTTACTACTTTATCATATTACCACCGACTCCAGAAATTTTGCACATCTTTCAAATAATGAGCATGACATAGGGGGCAGGGGGGGGGGGAAGGGGGAAAGAAAGTTCAATGCCGGTTCAAATTTCTGCACAACCAAAAATGTTTCTTCATTTCAATTAAATCTTGACCTATTTTTAATCAAAAGAGCCTGCTGTGTCTTTCTGCCTCAGAAGACTGACATTGCCAGCAGGATGCAGAAATCTCAGGTCCCAGCTCACTGGGGGGTGATGGAGGCTTTCCTTGGGGCAGCGTGGTGCAGTGCAGCACACAGGAGGGTCTGCTCCAAGGGGGCCATGCACTGCATCCCATGTTTCTCAGAGTGCCTCTCCTCACTGCCATCACTGCAGGGGACTTCCCTGGTGCTGTACAGCACGTCTCAGATGTACCAGCAACTGAAACTGTAAGAATGATTCAGGCCCTCCAGCTTCCAGCCCAGGAATGGAACAGGCTGGAGCATTGCACTGAACCCACCACGAGGTCACAAAAAGGGACCTGAGCTGGCACTGAGAGGGACAAGACAGTAAGAGAGGTCAGTAATTCTTCTAGATCAATATTTTAAAAGAAAAATATACAGAGATGTTTTGAAAAAGCTCCTGTGACATAAAAAAAAAAATAAAATCTATATCATGGCTAGGCTTCGCGAACGAAGATTTGAGAAATCTATATACTGTCGTATACATATGCATGCATTACTGAGAGCTCTTCTTTACTCATTAATTCCCTTGGGAGTAAGAAAATCACAGCTAAAAACAATCATTTGTATGCAGAGATAGATAGCATAGATAGATAGAATTTTCTGTTCTTAGCAAGACAATAAATACTTTTTGGAAAAACTCCAATAAATTAATGTAGGCCATACTGAATAATTTTGTCTAAACAATTAGCAAAAGAGATATTTTCAAAAAGGAAATGAAAAACTGATTGATTTTTGTATTTCCAGTTTCTTAAGTTTTAATTCTATAACTCTGTTCTCAAGACCTGACCAATTCAACCCTTGAATGAGTCTTCTAGAAAACTGAGTGTGTATTGCAGACACAAGGGTGGGGAATACTCCCTAGAATAAAAGGTAAAACTCCCCAAATTTGATTTTAAGAGTGCTTAGAACAATCATTATACTTTTCTGATTCATCTTCAAAGCCAAAAAATTCTCAGTTTTCCCACGCAACCTTCTATGTCTGCCAACTGGGCAGGCAGCCCATGAGTGAGCAGCTCTGCCTGCCCTGCCACTGGTGATGGTGGACACAGGCAGTCCCACTTCTGCTCCAGTACTTCCACTTGTGTGTTGCATCTTTAAATCACAAGGCATGAGTCCTTGAGCAATAATATTTGCTCTGATACTGCATAATCTGCTCAGCATATAAAAATGGGGAAGACTAGAATAATGTCTCCCAGCAGAATCAGTTTGGTGATATTGACTGATTTAAAAAAAAAAAAAAAAATTAAATGTTTTCCCTGGACATTGTGAGAATGAGATGTTTCCTAACATTTGAAGTGACTTTCAATCAATATTTCCTGTTTTTTCCTGCCCTTTTGCAGCATCCCCCTGATTTTTTTTCTGATCTTGAACATGGAAGGTTTAATCAATCATTGCTCCTTCTGCTTCTGGAATTCAAGTGGTTCAAAGCACTTTATTTACTGAATATCATTAGGCCATGGTGATGAAGTAGCTCTGCTTGTATCTTTAATCCACTCCTTGTTACAAAACAACATAAAATAGACCTGTCTTCCCCTGGTAGCACTTTACCAGGTAAAGCCCCAGGCACTGTACTAGGACAGGAAAAGGACTGATCTTCCACACTTCTCTAGGCTTAAGGGTTAATAGAAAGAGAACAACAGATGCCTTGTGAATGATTGCTTTGCATATTAAACCTTCCTTCTTTTGTTGAATGCAAGGCTGGAGTGTTAATTATTTTGTTACAGAAACTAGCAATAGTTGATTTTATCCATAGCAACACCAAATTTTATTTACCTCACGCCTAGAGAGCTGTTTCAGGAAGAGATGGCAGATGTTACCAGCAATAACAAAACCACATGCCCTTTGGATATGTAACTGAAATGCAAAGGACTTGCCTCGTTACTTCCAGAAGTACAAGCACATCTGTTTACAGCAGGAGAGAAAAATGGAGAGCTGCTCCCTAGGGACTTGCAGCAGCTCCCCTCTGCTGCAGGCAGGCCCATAGGAGGCTATACAGGGTGCCCATTCTACTGCTTTAGGCAAGTCTCTAGCAATCCACTAGGCTTAGTTTTTCACTGCATGGAACAAGTCTGAGAGAGGACTTGGGCCACGGTTGTTCCGAGACTCTGTTCCACAGAGCCGCAAAACTTCACGGTGCCAAACTTTCCCTTGTTGGGGCTCATCAGGAGTTAAACTAATGATAATATATGCCATAAATAGTTTTGGGAATAACAAAACATCACCCCACATTGCAGTGGTTGAGTCATGCCTTGTTCTTTGTAAATACATGCTGAATATTTTGAACAAATAATTACTAAACTTCAGACTCTTCCCTTCAGGATATTCCTTGGTGGCAATTTTTGCTTCACATCGAAAGAAACTGATTCTTCATTCAACAAATGAAATGTTTGCCAGAATGACATATCAAGAATTATAGAATCATAGGATGATTTGGATTGGAAGGGACCATAAAGATCATCTACTTCTAATACCCTTGCCATGAGCAGGGACACCTTTCACTGGACCGGGTTGCTCAAAGCCCTGTTCAGCCTGGCCTTGAGTGCTTCTGGGTATGGCACATGCATAACTTCTCTGGGCAACCCATGACAGTGCCTCACCATGCTCACAGGGAAGAATTGCTCTTAACATTTAACAGAAACTAAACTCTTTACCCCTGTGCCACCAGGCAAGACATAGCCTTACCAGGTAGTGGAAGGAACCCACCAGCGTATCAGGCAGGAACTTCTCTGAGCCTTCCTCCCATCCCCAACAAATATCCCCACAGTCAACATTTCCAAGGTAACCACGACTCTTGGGGACTGGACCTGAGACACACAGAACAGAGGCGTCAGCCCAAAGTCCAAACCACATGAATTCATTCACAAGCAGATGCAACATCTGTAAACTGCTTTGCCTTGAATGTCGGGAACACCTATTTTGCTTGGGCAAGTAATCAATAAATGTTATCCTCACGATACGTAAAAGAGCACTTAAGCTTGTCCTTAATTTGTAGAATTGTATCTAAGGTTAAACTCATGTTTAAACAACAAGCAATTCTTCTTCTTTTAATTAAGATTTATACAGGTTCCCATATGTACATGAAGCAATGAAGCCCTAATGAGCAGAGAGTTTAATTATGATCATTCTGTAATTGAAATAATGGTATGCCTCAGAATGAGACTATTATATTGCCAGATAATGGACTAATGAGCTCCAAAGAAGTACTAAAAAAGGTCTGCAAAAGACTCTCACAATTCTTATGAGGACATGCCTGCTTGCGAACACCTCCATGTAGTATTCAAACATGTATAATGGAATATATAGTGTGATACATCCAAAGATTTATATCAAGGTGTTGGAAATGGCTGAAGGTCAAGGGCATACTAAAAGCAATGCAATTAATTATTAATGCAAGACAGAAGAAAATAAGCCAGACACAGCTGCATGAAGTGATTTAGGAGACAGATTAAAAATACAAAAAGGGAAGTAAGTGGGAGTCAACACTGGGAAAATGATCAACATCCACCACAGTATTGGTTCCATCAGCTGTAACCAGCTCCCTCCACATTCTGATTGATGAAATACACTAGAGTCCGATATTTTTTTTTTGCCTAAATGACCAGTTCTAATCATGAGCTCTACACATTGCTGCTTTCTTCATCGTTCAGCTGGTCAGGAAAGAAAAGATAATTACAGAATGTTTGTTTAGTAATTGTCTGCTTCTATTTTGGAGTTTGCTTCTGGTGCTAACAAATGCGACTCCATTATGTCATTTATCATATGAACAGTCAGGTTGAGGAACATTTTAAATCAGGAACTATTTTGGTTTGCATGAGAAATAACCCCACAGAACAACTGACAGCATGTGTGAGCAGAAAAATTCCATGGCTGAAAATGATAGGTTAGGTGATTTCACCTGGTAAAAAGCTTAAGTTCATGGGGAAGGGAAGAGTTGTAGCCCCATATTTTTCCTCAGAAGGAAGTCCAGATTTTAAGTTATTCAACTGGCTTGCTAGGTAACATTTGTTTTCTATTACCTTTTCTTCTACCACCCATTGCAAGGGAGAGCTTTCATTTAGATCTTGGATGTGCTAAAAATTATACTCTGAACCTGACTTAAGTACAGGTAACACAGGTTGTAATTATATCTCAGGTGTGGCAAGAGTGGGAAAGTAGAGCTAAAGAGAAGCACCAGAGAGACATTATGCACAAATATATCTAGAAAGTGATGGGGAGTTACAGTTATTTACAAACAGCTTCCTCCCCATAAACCCACATCTATACCCAAAATATTTAATTTCTTATGTTATACTGTAGCATCAGGTACGTGACTTTTTCCTGACATAATACACCCAACACATTGCTCTTGTCCATTAGGCTGGGATCTCATGTGTATTCCTCATCCTGTGAACAGGGATCATTCTTGGTGAACCTGAACATGGTAGCTTGGGCTCAGTCAAAAGGCTACCAGGACCATACAACTATGTGAGAACAAACTGGAAATTTTCTCTGAGGGTATTTTTCAACCTCAGAATAATTTGCTAACTGATTGCACAACTGTGGGTTGAAAAACCTGTCTGAAGTGACTGGTCAAAGGAAAAAACCATCCATTTAATAGGGTGTTCTCCCAGTAATAGTGGAACAGAAGTTGTTTGACAATACTTTGGGTAACGTCTTGAAGGCTGTAGATGACTAATAATAGCAGTGCCTTTTTTCCCAGAAATATGAAAGTCATAAAAATGATGGTTTAGAGGGACCAAAACTATTTATAAACTGAAGAAGAATTCAGTGAAGAGTTTTGACTAAAAAGGAGTGGAGGGGAGAATTTTAATGTGCTTGAAATAGAAGTCAAATCTTAAAGAAAAAAATGTAAATCTGAAGTATTTTAAGTGGTTTTAAAAAAAGTTGAGTGGCTCAAACATGAAAGGACACCTTTTGTTTCAGATCAGATGAAGATTTTATGTTTACCAGGATAAGCAACCTTGATTCAAATCGTCCTCTAACTTCAGCCTTTTAAGGATGAGCAGAGGACTTTGGCTCACCCAGGATCTTTCATCCATGCTATACACAGAGAACTAGTAATACAGAGAATTTTAACTGGGGAAAAAAAAAAAAAGTTCCCAGGAGCATTGACTTCCATCATAGGGTTTATTGTTCATTTCCTTTTGGCCAATTACTCTCTTTAGAAACGTCTCTGGCATATTATGAAGACTAAGTGCTAAACCTGGGAGGTCGTTTCGCTTGCAGCCTGTCGAGTACGTCTTTACATTGCTGGTTAACGACTTGTGAACTTCATTGTCAGTTGCCGCTCTGCGACTTTGCATCTCCCCGTTGATGGCTCTCTGCCATGAGCCGAGCAACTGCCGGGGTTCGAGGGTGCCTCTCGCCCTTGTGAAATTCAAGTTCATTCTTTTTCTGCTCCCCTCGCTTTCTCCCTGCAAATTTATGACTTGCTAACAAATGTGTTGCTCTTGATTCCCTCCTCTTCAGTGATCTTTAAGATCTCTCATTTCATAGGGAAGAGGCAGGTGGGAGATCTGCTTCCAAAAAAAAGAGTTTCCATAAGCGTGGCTTGTGTCTTAAGGCTGCCTATATATCTGTCCAATTTCCACTGACTTAATTCAGTCTTTTTTGGTCAAATTACATAGCAGTAATTAACTGCCCTAACCAAAATGTTTTCCTCAAGGTGTCCATATTCCTGTGAGAGCCGTAGGTTGTAGCCACACATCCTGCACAAAGGATGCAGGCAGCATCCTTTCATTATTCTTCATACTAATTGAATACTTCCTCTGCTGGCCTTTATAGCTGTTCTCCAAACACTATCCACAATTAATGGAATATTCCTATAATTCACCTATTACTTCAAAACCCTCTGTTCAAGCTTGTTATATCCTGGGAGTTATAGTATTTTTTGCACCTTTGCAAATTTTGGCTCAATCCCTCTTCCTGCCACAGGGAAGAAAATAAGTTTTAAGGGCTTCTGATTTTCCCTTGAAGATAGATGAGGGAACTCAGGACTAAAAGTTACCAGGAGAATCCCTGAGCCTTGCCCTCTGCTTTCACAGACTCATGATGACATTTATAATCATACTGATTTCCATTTAAAAACTGATCGATCTGTTAGGCTAATTTACCCTCCTTGCATCTGCCAGGAGGCTGCTCCAGAAACTTTCCTCCCCTGTCACTTGAGGAGGTAATGATGAACAAGTGGGGTGGGCCTTTAGCAGAAGTCACCCACATCCGAGCAGCACCATGGCTGTGACACAGTGCCAGCAAGGCCAGCGTTGTCCCCCTGCTCCTGTCACCAGAGCTGGTCCCCTGTGGCGGCACAGGGCTGCATTGTGCTGATCTGGCACCCAGGAAATCAATAGCACTCGGGGTGGGAGGAATTACAGCACATTCCTAGTAATTGTGCAAATGCAAATTTATCAGTCCAAAATCTTCTCTAATATAAATCCAGTGAGGTCAATGGAGTTAGAGCAAAACTGGCCATTCTGCTTCATCTGTTATGCTTATTTTTATAAAGATGGATAGCAGCTGTTAAGAAAAAGGAACTTTCAAATGCCTGGAAACACACTAACCTGGGAAAATGAGCTGCAAGGATGCCAGGAATCACTCTTTGTGCAGATGGGTATTCTGCCTAACCACAGCAATCAGCATTGCCAAAAACCTTTGCCAGCACGAACTTTTGCAGCTCCATCAGCAGCACTGATTAACAGGGGCAGAGGGTCCTGCCTTTTGGTTAAAACACGCCAGCCTGTTACAGAGGAATTCCCAATTTTGGCAAGTAACACCATCTCCCTACATCAAGGTCTTGCTAACCAGCAACTGCCCTTTCCAGGGATTGTATAAGGTTTTCTGCAGTTTCTTGAGTTTGCTCCTAAAATCTTCTGTTGCTTGTGCAACCTTTTCAAGAGTAACACAAAAGAATTGTTTTCCTTAAGGAATCCTTAGCTTGTGCACAGATAAACCCAGAGTGTAAATGTTGCATCATCACTGCTGAAGTGAAACCAGAGATTTTAAAAGCCATTCTGCAGAATGATGTTGCATCTTTAGGGGGAAAAGTAATTGTTACTGATTATAATAATAAGATTTTGGAATGTACTTCTGGAATTTTTTTCATTCACCAGATGTGATACTCTCTTTTTTTCCATAATCATTGTAGTTTATCATCAAAAAGTTGGGGTTTGTTCAGAAAAAAAAGACTACTGAAAAACTATCAAAGAGTCAAAGCATCTGTATAAACTTCTGTCAAGACAGGAAGAGCTTTTACAAATAGGTAGGATAAAAATATGATGTATTAAGGCTTTTCTTTCTTTCTTAAGATCTTTTACTTATCTCCCAGGAAAGTGTGTTACTTCAGTGCCTTTTCCCATTTGCAATGGTGTCAGCAAACCATCAGCCAGAGAAACCAGGTGTTTGAAATCATCCCCAGAGACCTCTGCATGTAGAAATACCCAGCAGTAGGGAATTGCCTTGATGACCAAGGCTGCATTCAGCCTATCTAGCTTTATTAATCTGCTGACAGCCTGCCACTTCCCACTGGCATCAGTGAGTAAGCAAGGTAAGTGTCAGCTCAATTAATGGCCGGGCTAGATGCTTTCTTCAAAGACTGACTGAGACAGACACTGGTCTTGTCCAACTGAAATGCCAACCCAGTTTAAGTGTTCCTGCAACCTCCATGGTCAGGCAATTTATACAAATTTGGTATGTTTGAAAACATCGTGCAGAAGGATGTTTGGGCATCGTAAACACAAACCATGTGCAACTTATGTACTAGTGGGTCAGATATTTGCCAAAAGTCAAAGCCTTTAGCAGGATAAGAAGATATTCCTCTCCATTGCTGATTTGAAATAGCTTTAGCTTGTATGAAACACAGACTCATAGGACTGGAAATATCTCTGGCCTTAGGCTGTATCAAAACATGTGTGACAGAGATTTGAATGGACTTAGATGCAAGTCATGTAAGGTCAAGTTTCCATTTAAGAGCCATTTACATTAGCAGCCCTACCACTGTGTAACACAGAGGAAGAGACACTAACGATATTTAGCACATTAACATGGACAACAGCTATTTGCCACATCCTCAGGAATAAACATAGATGAACTCATAATGAAGCTGCGCTTCTAATCCCTCCTCGTTGTGCAGGGTTTTTATAGAGGTTCACACAACATGCCTCACTGGGGAGTGAGGTTTGAGATCTAGTTTGGACATAATATGGCAGAGGATACACAGTCTGTGCCAGTCAAGCTCACCCGACACAGATGCAACTGCAATTCCTCGTGCATTTTGGTGAATGAGCAGGCTCATACCTGTCTGCTCAGCCAGGCTCAGGTTCCTCGCTGAAAAATGGTCCCAGCAGAAAATATTCAGCCCTTACACCTGTGTGGGGGTAACCTCAGCTCCCTTGACCGAAGCAGATGGGAGGTCCATGTGCTGCTACGTCAGAAATGTCTGTCATTCTCCCGTTTCTCCTATGTCCTGTGTCTTAGGTTATCAGGCGTGCTCCTCTCGATGCCAGTTAAAACGTAGGTGTCAAACACAGAAGGCACGTTCATTTATAACTACACAGACTATAATTATATGTAGTCTAGGGCTTGTTTTCTGAACTAGGAAGAAGGAAAAATGGGTTAGGTGGGTGTGAGTAAAGTAGCAAGCAAGAACATGTTTCTTAGAGGTTATGAAACTACCTTGATCTCCCAGTATGAGAAATGCTGGCTAAGAACAAACAAATTGGAAAACTGTGTGCAGGCTGAGAGTCGGGACAAAAACAAGGGAATTGGGAACTGACAAGGGTATAGTAACAAGTTCCTGATCGAGCCTGGGAACTTAGCATTACAAGGAAAAATGGAGGAGAAATATGAGGTCATCACCACGGCTTATTTGCGGGAAGATAAATGCCAGTTTGGGATTACCAGGTGAGATATTTCAGTGAGAAATGGGGGCTTTAATGTCACTATATGAAGCATCAGTGAGACCTCCTCCCATTTAATACTCTAACTACTTTTGGTCATCTATATGCACTTTAAGATTAATTGAAACCAGAGCAGATGGAGGGAAGGGGTCTGAGGTGAACTGAGAGTCATTTAGAAAAGAAGATTGAAAAGTCAGTCCTGTGTAGCTCAGGGGGTAAAAGGAGACAGGAACCATCTCCATAAAAATACTTGCGTAATGAGCAGTGAGCAAAACAGCTACTGAAATGGAAGCCGGTGCTGGTGCCAGAACATGTGGGAATAAACTGGTGATGGAAATGACATGAAGGTTCCTGACCATCAGGAACATGGACAGCCTGGATGAATATCACAGAAGGAATAACAGGCACAAAATACAAAATTGTTTTAAATTGAAGGATGGTCTTTTCATGAAAAAGACCATAAACAACATCGTTCCTGGCACAGCAGAGAAGTGGGCTCTGTGATCCAGGCTCCTCCTGTGCTTCTAGCTCTAAATTGCCGAACGGGAATAGAACAGCAGCAAACCAAGGCCTTCAGCCACTTGTTACTGGAGATCTGTGGACTATTTTCATGGCAGCTGTAATGCCAGAAGCTCCAGTGTCCTGGCTAAACATCAGGACATTCCTCTACTATTTAAGTCCCCCCCGTGGTTTCACTTAGTAATGCTACTCTTTGCTCCCAGTCCAAAAATTGTGGAACTATGCTGCCTTTTTGGGCTTTAAAGATGTTTTCTATTTACTGAATTGCTCTTCAAACTGTAGTATAATTCACTCTAGGGTGTAACTGTGTTGCATTTTAACCTGCACAGAAATAGCATGTGCAAGTGTGGAGAGAGGATGGGAGAAAAAATAGCAATATAAAAATATCCTTATGACAGCACTGAGCCCAAGTGAGCAATATTACTCTTATTTTACATTAGAGAATTCCTGATCCTTTAAATCTATAAGCAAAAAAGTTTGAAACCTTTGCCATGAAAACACAAAAAGCAAGTGTGATTTGGGGCTTTGCTATTAGCTGTAGTTTTTAAACAGTCTCTGGAAGCTTGGTATTGAATCTTATTTCATGACCTTTTCAAAGAAGTCTGAAGTTGAATTCTGGCTTTTCATCAAAATCAGAGAAAATTAATGACCCCGGCCTAAAGATCTTAATATGCACTGGCAGGCTTGGAGTTTGGAATGGTATAAATTTCCCAGGGTGTAAGTGTCAATGACTGTTACCCTGCATTACCTGTATTGCAACAGTGCCTGGATCCTCCTAAACAAGAATAATGACATGTCCTATCCCAGATCTGTATCTGTGGATGGCAGATATTACGTAGAACAAGGAATCATTATTATTATTTAATTCTTGCAATCACCAGAGCAGCTGAGCTACTCCCACAGCTGCATTAAATATCACGACTAAAATATGCAACCCTTTTGTTATTTCATCTTCTATGAGAAAAGTGGACTGTCACATTTCAACAGACAGTTTTAAGCACATATTTCTCAGTAAGTATGTTGGGAAATACAGCTCACAAAATGTGCCCTGTTATTCCAGTTTTGCCTATATTCAGTAATATTACCTAAAGTAGCTCCAGACAATATAGCTTGGGTCCTGGAGCTGTGCAGGTAACATGGAGCAAAATATAGACTAATCTGCCCTAAGAATGGAGTAAATAAGTCTACACAGAGCTCTGCCTTAACAAGTTACTTTAATATTTCGATGGAATTGGGTTAGAGATGGCTTGAGCAGAGCTGATTCTAAGCACAAGCCAAGTAGGCAGATTTTCAAGGGCATTCACCACCAGGACGTGAAAGCTGCTGAGATAAGAAACTTTCTGCCTAATTTTGCTGTGCCAGAACCCTGTGAAGGGGAGGAGAGAGAGGTGCAGGAGGAAGAGTAATTCTTGCTGGAGCTGCAGGAGCAGCACCGGCCTCCTATCGCAGCTCCTTCACAGCCTGTGGCATAGTCAGGCTGCAGCCACCCTTCCTGAGGATGGAAGAACTTCGGGTATGCCCACCTTGGTGAGCTGGTGTGAGATGAGGAGGGCAAGGACCCCCTTTCCGAGCAGCCATGAGTGCAGTGGTGCCTCACATGGCCTTGCAGAGGAAACGGGGAGATGACTGATGGCGATGGCTATGAGAGGTTGTGCCAGATGCTCTGGCCAGACCCTGCTCTCCAGAATAGGTTTGTTGCAGAGGAGGTTCATAGAATCATAGAATCAGCCAGGTTGGAAAGGGCCTCTGAGATCATCAAGTCCAACCCTTGATCCAACACAGCTCTGGTTACTAGATCATGGCACTAAGTGCCACATCCAGTCCCATATGGTGGAGTGAAATTTGGTCTCCTAGATATCCTGGATTCACCTTCTGGGGATAACAACTAAAGTATTGAACTTGGTCCAAGTGTTGTAGCCAATAGTGCTAAGAAGCGCTGCAGGACTTTGAGCAGACAGGAGTCTTCTTAGCCCTAAAGACTTTTTGTCCAGCCATTTCATTTTGCTGTCAGGCTGACAAGAGGTGATAAAAGTACCAATAAGGGCATGTCACTCACTGCCAGGATGGAAGAGACTCCAGGCCAACTTGAGAGGAGAACGAGCTTTCCTCATGGATCAGGGCAAGGGCTCTCCTGCACTAGGGGCTGCACTGATTATCTCTGGCCACATTCTTCAGAAGGTGCTAGCCCAAATCTATGCAGATTCTCATTCCACTCTCCAGACTCACTGACACTGCCCTTGCAGCCTGTTTCAGGTGCCCACTCCTCATCCATCAACAATTTCAGCTTCATCCGGGCTGCATCTGTGGCAGGGATACAGCAAAACTACGTGCCACTTTTCTGGGATGAGGCAGCATCACAGCGCCCAGGTTGCCAGCTCGCTCCAACGAGCCCAGGCAGGAAATTCCCGGGAGGGAATGCCAGCACATCAGAGGGGAGAAGGAGAAACTTTATTTTCCCGGGGGACAGGTGTCCCGTAGAGCGGCGCCGGAGCTGCGGCGTTGGCACCACCCAAAACAGGCAGCCGGCTGCTCCGAGGGCTGTGGCCGGCTCCTGGCTCCCGGCTGCAGGCAGCGCCCGCCGGCAGGACAGCTCCGGCCAGGAGAGGGAGCCGTGGCCCCGCACACCCCGCCTCTCACCCGCCTCCTCCGGCCGGACCCCGCTAACTGCGAGAGGGACAGCGCGACCGCTTCCCCCTCACGCAGCGCCCTCCGGCTCGATCCCGCTTCCCCGGAGCGACCCGCCGGGGGCGGGGGGACCCTCCCCGAGCGCGCAGGGAGCGCGGCCGCGGGGAAAGGGGCGGGCAGGGCGGAGCGGAGCCGCGGGGCGCGGATCGGGGACGACGAAAGAGGTAGAAGAAGAAGAGGAGGAGGAGGAAAAAGAGGAGAGCGCGGCGTGGGGCACGGCTCTGCGCTCCCCGCGTCCTCAGGTGAGCCGCGGTTCGTGGGGATGGGTGGGGGCTGCCCCTGTTCCTGTAGGCGTGGGCAGGGACAGGGGGTAGGGAGCTCGGTCCGCCCCGCCCCGGCCGTGAACTTCCCCGCACGCAAAGGGAAAGTTTGTGTCGGAGGAGGTTTCCAGCCCCGGCGCGGGGTGCGCGGGGTGAAGCGGGCGGTGGTGGCGGCGGCCGTAGCAGCCCCTGCAGCCCCCGCTCCTCGGCTGGCACGGGGGAGAAAATAAGAAAGAAAGAAGAGGAAGCGCTCGGGAGAGCCTGAGGAGCAGTGCCCGGAGGGCGCGAGCACGGACGGGTCGGCACGGTGAGAGCGAGGTGCGGTGATGGGGGAGCGGGGCGGGGGAGGCGGCGGGCGCAGCCGTGCCGGTGCCACCGCGGGGCCGAGGACCCCCGCGCATCCTCGGGGGATCCTCCGCGATCCCTCGGGAAGGAGCCTGTGTGTGTGCGGGAGGCGAGCCGAGCTCCGGGACCGCGGATTGTGTCTCCGGCGCTCCTGCTGTCCGTACCTCCGGTCTCCAAAAACCGGAGCGGTTTCCTTAAATTTGCTCCTTTGGGCCAGGGAAATCTAGATATTTCTGGCTGGAGATCTTACACGCACTGACGAATGCAACTTTAATTTTTTATCATCCGTATTGCGAATGTGGGAGCCTCTGCTACCTGCTCCCCTCCGCTGTCAGATATCTGAAAAGGAAGAGGGGAGAGGAAGGGGTCAGGCTTAAGCCGCAGGAGGGAAATAAAGTGAAAGAGACAGGTCCAAGAAAACTGACTCGAAGCGATTAGATATTGCCAGCAAGATGGCATTTGCTGTGTGTTTTTTGTGGACAGATGCCCCCTTATTAGAAGCATTTTGGGGAGGTTACCTTGAGGGAAACGGGATGGTGGGAATTATTTCCTGAAGAAGACGGTGGGGGAAAAGGAGACTGTCAGGGCTTCACTATTTCAGGTGTCTCTTTTCTGTGCCAGTGTTGCTTTCCCCCCAGAACAGTGGCAGTGCTTGTTCCTCAGCCTAGGCTGGTTTCTTTGGGTTTGTACTGTGCTTGGCACGACAGAATCCCGATCTCGGGCCTTAGAACGTTACAATAAAGTGGATTATAAATGCACTCTCACAGGCACACTCTTTCCATCTTAACCTCTGCTTTGTGAATAGCTGATTATAATGCTTGGATAAAATTCTGGTTTGCTTTACTGATGTTTTTTTCTTATAAAATGATGGCTTTTGTTCCATGCATTCAGTTTTGTTGTCCTAGCAAAGGCTTTTTACTTCTGGATTTGAGAGATTGCAGCAAGCTCCTTATATTTTTCAAAAATTTACCTCCTTTGTGATTAAAAAGTATTATTTTCCTGACACTCCATTTTTAGCAGTGCCTCTTTTGGGTAAGAAGAACTTACACTTCTATACCTAAAAGGATTTTGGGGAATTATTTATTAACTGTACTGTGGAGAGTCCATATCTCATAACTTAGAGGGTCATTTATAACAGGTTGCTTTTGGCAGCTCTGGAAGATTTACTTACTGTCTTGTGTTCCTTGCAGGAAAGGCATCCCTTGTTTGCATGGAGAACATCTCTCCAGCCCAAGGGCTCTCTGGTGGGCAGGCTTGGTGCTAGAAAGGGTCCTGTTTTCTGCCTCTATTGCCTGCCTCTGGTGAGCAGGAGAGGGCAAGCAGAGAGAATTAAACTCTAATACCTAGACATTCTTCTTCTCTGGAAGTCGGTATGGTGTTGTTGCTGTCCCTGGGAACACTTTTTCTGTAAGAGCATTTAAGGATGCAGAATAATGATGGGCATGGAGAGTAAGACTGTGAGGACTTGGGGTGGTGGAAGCATGCAGGGCACTGAAATGACAGGAAATATTAAGCTGGGAAGGCAGGAGCTGCTGCATGGAGGTGAAGCAGAGGGCCGTGGGGTGAGAGGTTATGTTTCTTTTGCAGTGCCTCTGTGCAAGGCAGAGGGCAGGTCTGCACTCACACAGCCCTGTGACTTGCTTTCCATGTATCTGGTTGTAGCTTGAGTTCAAAGTGTCTACATATTATATAGGAATAGCAGTGCTGGCTCATGTCCATCCATTCCTCCCCAGAGTCCAGAAGGTCCTCTGGTCCCTCCAGAGTCTGGAAGGAAAGCTTGTGTCTGAACATATCTAGGCTCTCTCCTTCCAGACTCTGTGGCTCTGTGCAGGTATTCTGCATCTAAAACAGTGAGTGTGCAGTGGGGATAAGTACTATGCTGGTCTGGGCTCCAGCGCACTCATACCCTTGGTCAGGAAGGGCTACTCAAAAGTATCTGGCAGGAACATGTAGGTGAGACAGAGTTCAGAGGGCAGGGAGAGTGATGTGGCAGCAGGTTGGATGGTGCCTGGTACAGGAAGGTATGAGAAGAGCCTCAATGCTGGCCTCAGCGCTGTGATTTTATGCTCTGAAATATGCATATAGGAAGAACAAGGCAGGAAGAGTTTGTCCCAGCTTTATTCCTTCAAGACCTGCGTGAACCAGATGTCAGCTCGAAGGAGGAACAATGACACTTTTTCAGAATAAGAGGCAAGAACTTGTGTTTTTGTTTCTTCTTCTCACTTATTGTTGTGTTTGGATTTCTGTGTTGGTTATTTTGGCAGGCACATGGTTCATATTCCTTTCCCCATCTGTCCTGGGTCCCCTGCTCTTGTCAAGTGACCTCTCATTTCAGCAAGACTGACTTGCAAAAACTTGCCATAGAGGTAACCCTTGAGGCTGGTGGTGTGGGAGAGCCCTAGCTTGATTCTCAGAGGATAGGTTACATTAGCCAGGTGGACAGTCAGGAAGAACATGAGTGCACTCATGTCTTTTTTTTTTTTTTTTCATCATACAGTAATGGGAAATGCTTCAGGAATAAAAATAGATATATGGAAAAGCCTGTATAAGCTGAAATCTGTGAACAGCGCCACGTTATCTGGGAACTGAAACACATTCTACAGTGGATCTCGCAATTCAGACGTTGCCTGTTCTCCTCCTTCCTCCCCAGCCTTTCTGTTGACACAGCTCATGGATTTCACTGCCCCCAGAAGCAGAGCTGAGAGCTGTCTCCTCTGATGCAGTCTGGGCTGGTAGCATCTCTGTGCCTGGTGCGTGAGAGCTGGTGCTCCTCCGGCTGTGCAAAGTGGGACAGATGCATAGGCAGAAGGAAGGCAAAGCTGGCTGTCAGGTTTGCCACACTGACCCCTTCTCCACACTAATTCTGCACCCTGTGTGTAGCTCAGGGGCCCACGTGCAGGTGGGTTTTTTCCCCTCCGTGGTTTGTAACTGCTTTGTTCTGCTTTGCCGTCACCAAAACGTGTGGCTGAGGTTCAGTCAGTGCTAAACTGGAACAAAACAGCTTCTCCTTCTGGGAGGTATTTTAGGATTTCTCCCCCCACCCCAATGTTTTTGCAAAGCAGAAGGCTAATCTTCCATTTCTCAGCCACAGTGTTGGTATGTGTAGGGCTTTTGCACGCGACTGAGCCACATGTATGTTCAGCGAGAGCGTAGGAAAGGAACTGATTTGGGGAAATTACTTCATATGGTGCCTACACTTCTGGGAATTGCAAGCTTGGCCAGTGTGTTTGCCTCAGAGGTCCAAATAAGACACATGCACAGAACATGATACTCATAAATTCAGAGTCTTATTTGACAGAAAATAAAATGCAGAAACATGAATGTACAAGTGTATGTATTTTGTTATAGGGTTCCCAAAAATAGTTGCTTGTAAAACAGGATTTCTACTATAGGGGAAGAATCATATCTCTAGTCAGTCCTTTTTTAATTTAACAACTCTCAGTTTCATCAAATGGGGATATATTCCCAGGAATTCCTCTGACACAGGTGTCCCCTGAGTCTGGATGATTATCCAATTACAATTTAAAGAAAACTACAGCAAGGATAATTGGCTAAAGATAGAAATATCTGAGAGTGTTAGGGAAAGAGAAGAAAAGAGTTTGAGAGCTTCCCTTTCTCATATGAGTAAATGAGAATTATTCCAGTCCTTACCTTTTGCAATGAGTGGAGTCGAGGTCCCCGGTGTTTGGACCCTCTTGCTGTCTTTCCCTCTTTCTTTGCTTCTACACTCTCCCTTATGTGTTGACTTTGTATTTATATGAAAAGGTTACATTAATTCTTATGAAGTCGTTTTACATTTACATGTGTTAACAAAAAGGGACTGTTAACTTACATGCTCTGTTTGCAGCAGAGAAGAAGAGATTGCCATGAATCCTGGGCTGAATGGGGGAAGTGGTGGGTGGTTCCTTCTGGGAACATCAAGGAGGTGCTAGAGAGCATTACCTTGGAAATTGCACTCAGAATAGGGCCATCCAGTTCTTCTCTGCTCTTTCTTAGTGTCCATGGAAGGAGACCTGTTATGCCTGGAAGAACTTGAATGGTCTAGCACTCCCATCCCAAGTCTGTCATGAGTATTGGGATCCTTGAGCTGGCATGGCAGAGCTTCCAGTTGGTTCAGAAGCATTTGAGACTGCCCTTAAGCCTGCTCACTCTTTTAATTCCTAACAGCTTGCTTAAGCATGGCTGGGCAAGCTTTGCTCTTTAACCCTTAGAGCTTTGGATCTGGCCTTCATCCTGAGCCAGCGTGGCCACGGGTCAGTGTGTTGTCTGGGTGCAAGTGGGGAGCTCCGTGGTGCAGCCTGGCAGTACCACGGTAGGAGGCTGGTTGTGGGCTCCACATGCAGCTCCAGGGACAGCTTTGTTGTGCAACTGAAAGGCAAAGATACAACATGAATACTTACGTGAATTCTTAAGAGGCCTCTTCAGCTTTACTAATCCAAAGTGTTATGAGAATTAGAAGAGGACTTAAAAAAAAAAAAAAGGTAAAAAGAAAAAAATAAAGTTTTAATACCTCTCCCTTTATCTGGAAAAGCTACTGGGTTTGATTTTTTTGGTTGTGTGTTTGTTTTCCTCACTGTTTTGCTTAATCCCTTCTGTGACTGAAATAAAAGTGACATGGAATATCTTGCCTCTCTTAGGCCTGATGCTACCTGTTTATAGGGATGTGAGATTTTTTTAGATGTTCAGAGGATGATTCTTAGATATTTGATCAATTTGTGTGTAAAAGCTTGCAAAACTGTGACCTAAATGTTTATCCTTAGTGCTGACAGGATGCTGTGAAGCTGTTTAACTATATATTTATAACAATTATCCTTCTTGGCAAGAAAGATATGTTTTCTTCTCAGAGGAAATTTTTGCCTTTTTTTTCCCCCTTTTTCTGCTCATGATTTGTGATTATAGTTGCCTTTCTCTGTCATTTTACCTTTTGTGTTAGATGTAAATAAAGAGCTAATTACAGTTAATCTCAGTGCAAAGGAATGAAATTTTAAAGAGTGAAAAATAACTCCCATCTGTTGGATTTGCAGTAATGTTTTGGGGTTTGCCATCTACTTGGAAGGATGCCAACAGTTATCTTGCTCAGTTTAAAGTTTTCTTTGCACTGTTTAAACTGGATTTTTAATAATTTAAAAAACAAACAGAAATGGAAAAAGCTTTTTAAATTATGTTTGACCATGTGCTTAATGCGGTGGTTGCTAAAATGTGAACAGCTCTAACTAAGATGAGTTGAAATCCCGCTACCAAATTCTATAGGAACATGATTAAGACCTTATGGAAGAGTATCTATTTTTCATAGTACTATACTTCATTTCTGTGTTTCCCCTCTGCTGGGCTCCATGTGCCCAACTAACCAGCCCCAAAATTACTTGTTCCAAGGGAACTGTTGTTAAAGTAGTTATTATTTTAAGACAGGCTCAGAACCCCAGTTTTGTATGATGGGTGTGTTATACATTTAGCCCCATCTGCTCCACTGACTGTTGAGCTCAGGGAGTTAATCTATACTTTGCACTCATATGTTATCTTTCATCTCAGCATCTCTAAGCACTTTAGAGACATTAAGATTCAGGACTGTGGTGTGAGGTGGGGAGAGGCTGTTATAAATGTGCCTGGGGAAACAGAGGCACAGATTTCAGAAGCTTCTACTAATGCACTCAGTTCAGGGGACAGCCATTATTAAGTTCTCTAATGCTTGATTATCAGGGAGGCACTACAGTTTTTCCTGCACTGCTTTTGGTGACTGATGCCTACATGTAGGTTTCATGTACATTAACAGAAACTCGTATTTCTACCCTTAACTAGTAGACAGCTTTAAAATTGTCAGCCTTGGAGACTTACAGGAGCATAGTAAATGGCAGAGTAAATAGTCCAAATTTCTAGTTTCTTTTTCTGAGGTTAGTTTGCAATAAGTACAATAATCTCACCTCCCTCCCACTGTAGTACCATCCAGGGCTCCACCTACATAAGTTTATTAGCAATCTGTTGAGTCAAAGCTCACATCATTAGAAAATACTGATTTTGACAGTAAGAGCCATGCAAATTCACTCTAATACAAATAATTGGATTTGTTCTGTTTAGAAATAGCTGCCTCCCTCCTCTTCCTTCAAGACACAGGCACTTTCCAGCCCTTGTTTTTAAGAAGGGGTCTTGATAATGGGACAAGAATGTATATGTTGCTGCCCAGCTGGCAGGCTGTGGAGGTCTTGAGGCTACCTGACCTCTTTGAATGAGCACAGATGTGCTGCTGGATCCCAAAATGTGTTGCTCTAGTAAATTTTGCTAGTTTCATTTGAGCCAGACAGGGTTGATGTGTTGGGGTGACTGAAGGACATGACAAAACTCAGACTCCACTGGAGTAACATGCCCACAGACTGGGTGTCCCCATATCCATTCTCCTGTAAAAAGTAACTGCAATCTCAGTGCAATTTACCTTTCTCCACCTTCTTTGTTCTCTCTCGTGTTGCTATGTAGAATTTAGGGAGGCTGTTTAATACTATTTTCTTGGGAGGTTGCACACACATAGACACCCTGACTCAAGGTCATGGAGAGATGGAAATGTTTTTCTCCAGGCTTAGTGTATTTTCCTTTTCTCCCATTGCACAGGGGAGCTGCATCTTGCTTTGCAGTACTGCTGAACAGCCCTAGGTTGTGACTACCCAGGAAGGTAATGTTTCCCCCTTTATAAGCATTTTTTTCCCCCCTTGTCTGACAGGTGCAATGACTGTAGTTGCTGAGACAAAATGTCAAAGAGCAAGAGGGAAACTCAACTCAGCTTTCCAAAGACATTCAGTGATTACTTCCTCTCAATGCAGAGAAGTGAGCCAGCCCAGGGCTGGGGTCAGCACAGATTTCAGGATATCAAGGCATCCACTTCCTGGCATTGAAAGTGTTCAGAAATTAAAATTTTGGAGGCTTTTCAGATTTCTGGCCCTTTGCAGCAGGGTTTTAATGTGCAGCAGTATTTCCTTGTGTCGCTGCTCCTTGTAGCCTTTGGAAATGTCAGCAGCGAATGTATTGCCTTTTGTTTGTCATTCAGCTGGGGAAACGAATTCATTACCCTCATGAGATCAATCATATTCTCCCCAAATAATTAATATTGATGACAATCACAGCACTCTACTGCCTGCAGCTCCATCTCAGCCTTTGCACTGTGTGCATGCTGTGGGTCAGAGAGCAGACTTTCTCAAAGGAGGCTCCAGGACTTAAAAATTCAGGGTGGTGGTGTTTGAAGGTTGAATTTTGAGCTGCACTGATAGGGTCAGTGCAGGCAGAGCCTGAGCAAGTTCCGTGTTATGGTGCAACTGAATATTTGCAGAAGGAAATGTTAGAGACATGGGGAGCAAGTCCAGTACACATCACAGGGGAAGGATTGTCTCATTCTGTCTCTCTTTACCTCCTCTTTTTTTACCTAGCTTTTTCTAGTCCCCTTTGCAGAGTGCAGCTGTACTGTGCTTACCAGGAAGGGGCAGTATGCAAAAGAAAGCTGCTCTAATAGTCACTAGGAGGACCAAGGGGGTGGGTTGGGAATGTGGAGGGCTGGAAGGACCTCTGGAAAACTGCTTGTAAGTGGAGTGCTGTCCTGTGGGAGGCCAGGAGCTCCTGGGCTTTCCGGTTTAGTATTGCTTTAAATTTTGCCATGGATTGATGTGTAAAGTACACTTAGAACAGCCTGTCTGAGCTGCAGGACAGGGATAGAAGTATTTGATGTCTTATTCTGTTTGCTTTTACGTATAAAGCTAAATGGGATTAAATTAATGTGATTAATGTAAGTAGCGGTGTGGAAATACTGTGTGGCCCAAACTTGCTTTTACCCTTGAATATGTTGCTTATCCCAGCATACCAAGAGTCACTTGAGGAGATCCTTCTCTTATGCTGTGGGGAGAGCTGGGTCTTCCCCACTGGTAACAGCCTGGGCAAACCTGCTGCAGTGCTGGAGACATTGCAGGCTGCCTGAGGAATTTGTGGCACTTTTGGAAAGGGAAGTGAAAGACAGTGATGAGCATGGAAAGACTCTGGAGCATGGTGGTGCTTGGAGGATTTTTGCCTGCTGTGTCCCTCTATGGAGGAAAAAGAAGATGTTAGCTGAATATAGAGCAGCCAGCGTAGGAATCTGGTCTGCAAGCACTGAGGGCTGTAAGGGAAGTAGATGAAATGAAGGAGCAGGTATGTAGCTGGCAGCAAGGGATTGAACTTAGGAAAATAAACTCTTGGAGCTGTGCCAGGCTGGGCTTATGAGGAGATACCTCTCCTGGGAAAGCTACTCTGGGATTCAAGAGTCACAGGCTGGTGGTGTGAAAGGCATTGAGCCCAGCTGATAAAGCTGCTTGAATCTGCATTGTATTCTCTGTATTTAGAGACTTGGGCAGAGCTAACTTGGGGTTGCTGCTGTGCAATCTGTTGCACAATGTGGATGTGCTGCTGGGTCCACCACAGCAGTGGAACAACCTCTTAGGGAGGATAGTGAAGCTGCTTACATTGAAAAACCATTAAAAAGGTCAGAATGTATAAATTAAATGCTCATCAGATGTCTCCAGGTGCTCCCATGAGAGCAAGGGAGGAATCTCACTCTGGATTCCTTAAGTCTTCTCAAGTCTTTGAGCAATGTTGATTACAGATTTCTTTTTTTCTGTGCAAAGATTAGTTTGTCAGTTTATTTTGTGGTAGTGCAGTATGTGGGTTTCTCAGAACTCTCCTTTCACTATAACATCGCCGTCCAAAATAGAAGCATTGTGTCTGGCTTCATGGAAGATCTCAGCTCTCTTTGAAGCTCTGTTGGAAACTTTTCATTCCCTGGCTATTCAGACTTGAAAAATAGACTATCTTGGCTGGATACCTTTTGCTCGAGCACAGAAGTGCTCTTGTATCTTGGTGTTTGAACTGCTTGGTGGCCAGCATGTATGCATTTGTAGTCTGTGTTGTTTGATTTTATAGCTGTGGCTCTACCTGCCCCTCTTCAGCCCACTCCACAGTGGGTGGTAGCCCCGGCTGTTTATTTGTCTTGTCCAGGTGTGCATATTTTGTAGAGGTGACAGATTACTGAGCTAGTTTATTTTTGCTGTATGAAATGCAGCGTGCTCTGCCTGCTAAATAGCTGCCAGAGTATAATCAGCAGCACCCTGGCTTCCAGCAGAGCAGTGTGCAAGATCTGTAGCATTTCTGCTTTGCCAAGTCCTGAGAGGGCCCCTGGAGAACTGCAAAGAGAAGCAGGGGGTACTGAGTTTCTTTAGACGTGTTTTCAAGCCACCCCTGCCTTGCAACATGCCTAGATTGCACCTTTTTCCTTTTGAGAGGGAGAAAAATAGTTTCTTCATCTGAATTCTGATTATTAGTATAAAATCCGTTGAGCCAAAAGGATGCCAGGAGATGGTCTCTAAATGCCAATAGCAAATCACAGATTCCCTGCCTGGCAATCACTTCCATGTCCCAAACATTGGCAGTGGCAGAGGCAAATCTTGCACTATGAAGGAAGCTCCCAGAAATGACTCACTGTGAATGAAAATCTCTGCAGTTTTCCCCAAGCCTCTGAGCTTGAGGTGAGGCTGCTGCCTGCTCTGTCCTCAGGAGCTCTTGGTGCTTTTGGAGAGGCAGCCTTGCTCATGCAGTTTGTGCTGCTCTGTTGAAGGAGAAATAGCTTGGGTCCACCTCACATGGTGGCTCTGGAGTGGCACACCGCTGACTTTATTCTTCCCATGTTAGGGATTTAGTGAAAATTAATTATTAAAATGCCATCAAAATGCAGCCCTTGGCCTGGATGGGCAGGCAGGAGGCCAGGGAGGGGCTGCGTTGGGTGACAGGCAAATGGAGCCACCTGGGATGCCTGATGTCGTGTCCTTGGCTGGCAACGAGCTGGCTGAACCATTGACTGAGAAGACTTTCTAGATTTTTTTGTTGTGTGTTTGGTTTTAGTTTTGGTTTTTTTCTCCCTTTCCCTTCAAGGTACTTGGTAGACCTCAGTGTAAAGATGTGTGTGGGCACTGTATCTCCCCAGTGCTGGGAGCCAGTACTTCCAGGTCCTGTGTTCAGGTGGCCAGCTCTGGCCAAGCAAGACAGAAGATGCTCTGTACTAGTGACAGGGGACGCCTCTCACCAGGACAACTTTGCGTCTGACTCCCACTAGTTTATTATTTTTTTTTTTTTCCTCTACAAAAGTATGTGTGTAATATCTGCTGTAATTCTAGCTGGTGAAAAACTTTCAGGCTGCTCAAATTGAAACGTTTCCTTTGGTTCTGATGACATAAATTACTTTTATAATAGAAACATTTCAGAACAAATTCCTTTCAGACAGCTCTGCTGTCAGGCATGTGATAGCCTTGTGAGTGCAGCTACCCTGGCAGAAGTGGGACTTCAGTGTTGATCTTGCAGGTCCCTGCACACTCCTTGGATGTGTCACCATTAGATGTGCTGATTGGGTCACACTTATGGCTCCTGCGATATCCCTGATTGCCAGGCAGGCTTCAGCCCTGGTTGATTCCTGCTGAAATGTGCCTGGCTGTTAGGGAGCTCCTCCCAAGATAAACTGGGCTCTCTGCCCTTAGGGGAGATGCAAATGTTTTTCTGAGGACAGCGTTGGGGGCCCTTTGGTCAGTGTGCCTGTGTTTGAAGTGATGAATGTGGCGTAGCATGCAGTAGAGCAGGGAAAGTGCTCTGAGCTGCTTATGGCTTTCATCATCAAACTGCTGCTTGATTCCTTCCCGTTCTGTTCCTGGAAGCTGTCTGGGAATGAAAATTGTGATCAATGTGTTTATTCCTCCTGAGGAGTAAAGGCTGGACTTCTGAACGCCATTGCCTGTCTTTCTACCCACATTCCCAGAGATTTGGGTGTAATTTTCCATTCCTGTGGGGGGCTGCCCGTAGGACTGGCCAGCTCCCTGCAGGAGTGGCTCCCCTTTGGGCAGAGTGGAACTGCTGACACCATAGCGAAGGGTGGTGCCATGTAGTGCCCAAATGGCCTCTGGAGGAGGGGCAGGGCCAGAGAGACACTGCGCAAATCCTGGGTAAGTGGCACCAGGATGGTTTATGCTACAGTAATTCCTCCTTTTGTCTGACTTACTCCTGCATGTACTGAAAAGCAAAAGTGTTTCCTGGAGGGCTGAAGGCCCTTTTCCCATTTTCCATTAGTGTTTTTGCTATTACTTTTCTGCAGTTGCTTTTGCAGGCTACCCTTTGTCTGCCTTTTGGATTCTTTGAATTTACTTGAACTGTACATTTATTCTTCCCTATAACAAAACACAGCAGACTCATCAAGCAGCCTTCTCCAATGCTGCTGCATGGTGATGCAGGGACCCAGGGCTTGTGTGCACACTGTGATGTAGGAGCAGAGGAGCTGTGCTTCTCTCTTGAGCACCAGCCCAGCTCTGCAGCCCATCACTCAGCCTTCATCCTCAAGTCCATGGGGCTTAGAAACAAAGCATTTCCTAAGCTAGCCCACACCCTGCATTTTGCTAGCCTTCCTCTGTCTGCATCCCATTTTTTGGGACCAGTCCTATGCTCTCAAGTGCTTCTGACTTCGTACAGAATTACAGAAAGAAAATAGTAAAAGCTGCTCTGGCTGAAGTTAATTTTTTCCTGTTTCTCAAAGTGCTTTATTTTAAATGCCCTTTCAGCCAGAGCACTTAGTGGCAAGATTTTGAAGGGTGCTTTTGTTCTGCAGGCCATAGTGTGACTTCTCGGTGAAAAGCAAAAAACCTACCACCCTCCCTAGATGCCTGTGGTTAGGAGGGACAAAGGCATTTTTCTTGGAAAATGCAGCATTGTTCTGTAGAATTGGTACACTGTCTTTGAGAATAGGTGTGCAGTAGTTAGAGTGCAGCTCTCTTTGTTAATTATTTGACATCTATCTTGGGTTTTATAATTGTTTAGAAAGTGCATAGGCTCTATGGAGTCCATGCTGCTAAAGGCAGGAGTGAATGATTCCTTGCGGAGGTCTGTTTGGAAAGGGTGTTTTATTAAAAGGGGTTTTATATGAAAATATTAATTTTTTTTTTTCTGACAAAAATGCCAAAAGAAAAAAACACAAACTTTCCACCCTCTTTGCTGTTAAGGAGACACTTCTGTGACTGTGTTTCCCCCCACCCCACTTTCTTTGCTCCTCAGTAGACAGAAGGTGAAAGTTTGAAGAAGAAAGTGCTCAGGGAACAATTTCTGATTTGAAACAAAGTGAACATGTCAAGTAAGTACCTTAAAAAAAAATTCTAACAGTGGCTGTGATGGATCATTTTCCCCAACTGTTCTATGAATTATTATTATTGAAATGTTAATTTATGTAGATATTAAGAACACCTCAGAGTATATTGGTCTCGTGAGAAGTTCCTGAAGTGCTGAGGATGTATCAGAGCTCTCCAGCTGTCTTCTGGTTGCTCTGATTGCCTGCTTCTTAGCTGTGGTGTGATTTCTGAGCTGGTAAGCTCTTCTGCTCACTGATTTTATTCCTGGCTCCCTTTAGTGTTTGCTTTTATTTTTATTTGCTTTGTGTGGATGCAGTTGTGTGAACCCCTCTACTGCCACCTGGGTTTGCACTCCCTGGCCTCTGGCTCCTTTGCTTGCTGCCACAGATGCTGATGTTTCAGCACAGTGCTACAGAATTGCATAAGAAGTTCATCAGACACCATTGGAATTGCATCATATATACAGGCAGAATGGCAACATGCTTTCCGATGTCACGAAACAAAGAAGGTTGAGAATGTTCTTCCGTTCCTGGCAAGACCAGGGTGTGTTGTAGTCCTGTGGTGTCAGGTTCTTAAGGGCATTGCAGAACCCACACCCTCTCTCTGTGACTGGATGCAGTGTCCTTCTGTCTGACCACGGGACTGCTATGGGAAGACCCTTCTGTTTGGGGTAGATCACAGATTTGGGGCTATTTAAAGCAAAGCATCCCAGGGCTAGCAGAACTAGTACACAGAACCTGTGTTAATACAAACCATCAGATCCCGTGGCTTTGTTTTCTGGGTGGTTTTTTGTTTGTTTGTTTGTTTGTTTTTGAGTAATCACAGGAATGGAGCTGGACTGCAGAAGCCATCCTGCCCTACTGTCCCCTTTATCTTCACTGTGTGTGTGAACTCTCCATTTCTTTACCAAACAGAGAGTATCCTATTCCTTTATCTCAGCTGGCAAATGCTGACCCAGTCAGGGCATCCAGGAGGCTGTGACGGCTCCTCTTGACCAGCTCTCGATGCTGTACATGTACCTTCCATGGCCCCTTGCATTTTGTACACTGTGAGAGCAGCCAGGGCCGTGGTCAAGCGTGTCCCTTTCTCGTAACGGAGAAATTGCTGTAGTCTGACAGGCTCTGTGTCCATCTGCCTCCACTGATAAGATCTCTGGAAAGCCTGGAATGAACCAAAAGTAAATCACTGTGTAAGGCTTCTGATTTTATAGTTAGGTAGAGCAAGAAGCAAGGATTTTCCTACTAGCAGGCAGAGCATGGAAATCTTGGATACCTTGCTCATGGGAACAGAGACTTAGTGGATCTTTGAGACAGTTGAAAGGAGCATGTTCCTGTGAGCATAGCTAATGGATGTAAATATTAGTTCACAGCGGAGTTCATGTATCACTGAGTGAAATGTAGTAGTTTATTTTGGCCTCTGGCCACATAAATGGCCTTGCTCTATACAAGATAAACTCATCCAAAGTCAGTAGTTGTTCCTACTTGCTTCAGGGCTGCATTCAGTCTGACTTACGCAAAATGCAGGAGAGAATCTCTGGAAAATAAGGGTGAGTTAGGACACGCTGTGCATTTAGCTAATGACAAATGGAGAGGGAACCATGAGGGATCATTATTACTGGAATGATTCCCTGTTACTGTTTACACCCCCTCTCTTCAAGCATCTAAATTACCAAAAGATCCTAAATTCCTACCAGAAGTGTAGCATGTTGGTTCTCTCTGTCTGATCTGATGGTGTAAAGATGTTTTGTTTTATTTCAGCGTTTCTGGGGGCTGGGAGTACTTAATGCTGTTTCTTCTCTGTGGAGTCTTCTTAAGTAACGTTGGGAGCTGGTTGTAGGTGGCAGTGGAGAAGGGTTTGATTAGCAGCTGGCATTTCAGTTTGGAGGAAGGCAGTAGGGGGTGACCAGCCCTCTCAACTGAACCTCAGGGAAGAAAATTGACTTTCTTCCCTGCTTCTTGCCCATTTTTTAAAGCCTGATGGCTTCAGAGGCAATCTGCAGCCCTTTGCATGGACTGTGCAGGGAAGAGCAGGCTTGCTCCGGATTTCCTTTGTCTCTTTGAGATGAGCCCAGCCAAAGGAAAGCATTGCACAAAGGCTTTTCAGATGTAAGCACTGAAAAGGAAGGATTCAATATCCGCTGCTGGGTTTTGAGAAATACAGTTCACGTGTCCCATTCTTGTTAATCTCCGCAATCTGTGCAATCTTAGGTGCTCTCTGCTTTTGCTCAAAGCTGTTTTGTGTACTGCATATATTCTGGACAGGTTTATGAGGGATATGTTTAAAGGAGCTCTGTGGCTTCTCTCCCCACACTCTTAACCCACCGTGATGGAGCAGGTTTCCCTGTCATATTGTGAGCACACTCCTGACAGTATCACCATGCTCATTACTGCATCTGCCCGGTGGAGCTGAGATGCTTTGATGAAGTTCAGCCTTTTAACCATCTCTTCTCCCTTTGTGATCTGACAGCACCCAGGAATATCAAATGTGACCTTCACCCCCTTAATGAGAACATCTAGTAGATGTCAGTTTTCATGACTACCAGCTTATAAGTTGCATCCTGAAAAACCTAGAAACAGAGAGAGATTTAATTCTGGTGAGTGAGCAGCTCTGAGAGCTGAATGCCAGATACCAGAGCAGCCAGCCAGTGAAACTCTGGCAATGTACATTTATCTCAAATTACAGGAAATTGTGCTCTGTAGCAGGAATGGAAAAGTTTGGGATTGTTTTTTGCTTATCAAAGCTGCTTAGAAAGTATAAGCCTTTGTTCAGATCTCTTCTGCAAAGCCTACAACCGTGATGCTTGTTTACTCCTGTGACGTGGCTGTTCAAAGGAGGGTTTGACTGGAAAGGGCTGGTGAGGCCTTGTGTTGCCTCCACTGCCTGTAGGAGCAGAGTGAAGCAATCGGGACTCTGGCAACCAGGCTCTTTGCAGGTCAGCAGCAGCAGACCTTGCCAATTTGGACTGCACTGGTGTGGTTGTCCTGTTGAACTGTCAAACACATATTCAGTGCAGTTGTGCTGCCCCTGCTGCTCAGTCACAAGTGCTTTCTGCACGTTTTCTTAGGAATGAGCCGAATGAGGTCTTGGCAAAGGACCTCGGTGTTTTGGGAGTCAAAGCTTTGCATTTCTAGCCTGCAAGTGTCTATTTTACTCCTTGTGATCCCAGATACAGACCATTCCAGTGATTTAACTCAGTGATTTGGGCTGTCCTCTTCAGAGCTGTCACCTCCCAGGCTTGGCAGACTGCCTGCAGGCGGAGCAACGCTGCCACGCAGATACTATTGTCAAGAAATCTTAATGAAATAAAAAAAAGAACATACCAGAATTAAAGGATCACTGGGAGGATGGAGGGATAAACACACACACTCAGAGTTGAAAAATTTCCTGCAGTGATGAAACAGTGTCAGATAACCAGAACTCTGTGTGCTTTGTCTCACAGGATGAAGATGGTCAGTGTCCTGCTGGTTACACTCTGGCTGTCCATGGTCACCCTCAGCAGAAGCTCGGGTAAGGACATGGCATGTGATGGGTCTGCCCACTTAATGTGGGAAGAGCTGGCCTGAGGCCAGAGAAGAAAACTGTCTGCAGCGAGTTTTAAGAATTTACAGCATTTCTGGATTAAAGGGTTGTGTGCAAAATGCTTCAGCAAAGTATTGAACACAGTGTTAGTTCTGTGGGGTATTGTACAGTGCTCATGCATAGAGGCTATAAGCATGGTGTAAATGGGTGCATTAACAAATAGGAGTAAGCACCACCTCGACCTAAAAGTGCTTTGCCTATTCAAGGTGCCCACTTGGTCATTATATTTATTCCCCTTCTGTGAGGGGTGGAACCAGGGCTTGGCACGTGGTGGTGACTTGTCACTGAGTTGCAAGCAGGACCCAGACTTGAACCTGAACTCTGCTATTCCTGGTTGGATCCGGAGGGGGTTGAGATTCGGCTCTCCAATTCTGACTCATGCCTCAGCAATGCAAGGGGAGAGGGGAACTTCTGGAGTAAGAGGAGCTCTGATACCCGTCTCACTGAGTCACTTTCCTGACAGGAAATATGTTGTCATGCTCGCAGCTCCTCTGGCACACGTTCAGCCCAGCTCTTCTGAAGAGGCAGATTGTGCATGTCTCTGCTCCGGACTTCCTATTTGGGGGCGGAAGGAGACAGCATGATTTACAGGAGGCGAGTGGAAAGGGGGAGGGAGGAAAGAACAGGCGCTGGTTTTGTGAGGGAAATGCTCAGAAATAAGGGCTGTGCAAGGGATTGACAAGCCTCGCCATGAACCTTTGTCCCTCTGCAGCGCTGGCAAACAATGGGTTATAATACCCTGAGCAGATGAACAGCTCTTGTGCCGTTCCCTCTTGGACCACACTGAATTATCATGGCTGAATTCACATCATGCACCTCAGCAAGGTTCATCTCAGTGCAGTGTTTATCACAGAGGCTGGGAGGTTTTTCTCCTCCTTGGGCTGCCCAAGGGCTGCAGGCATTTGCAGTAGGCTGTGGTCTTCAGTAGGGGATGTCCCATCCTGGCTGGCATGGGCTGGGTAGAAGTGGTGAGCAGTGGGGAAACAGCAAAGGAGAAAGAATATACGGGCCTTGGTCTCCTCTGCTAAACCCCAAGGAGCAGGAGCGCCTGGGGAAGGAGGGATCCAGCGACGTGGATCTTTGCTGCTCGCTGGGAAAATCCCTGCTTTGCATGTGATTCTGGACGTGCTGTTCTGCTCTCCACCGACGCAATATCCTCCTCCTGCTGAGGCAGCATTATGACACCCCACGTGCAGTCATCTTGGGCTTTTTCAGAAATGGGAGGTAGGTGCAATTGAACCAGGATTGCCCAGGAAATGTTAGAGCTACTCTAAAATCTGATACAGTCATCTGGGAACTGTGAAATGAGCACCCTCGTTTTAGGACACACAGGCTCATGCCAACTGATCTGGCAGAACCAGAACCCTCCATGCATTTTTGTAGGATGTCTAGTACTATTTAAATATTCCTCCTTTAGCAGAGGTTTTCTGTACAGGATGGTCAGAGCCCTTGTAGAGTGCTGCAAGAACATGAGTATCAAAGGGTGATGCATGAGACACATGATCAGTTAAAATACATTTCTCCTGCAAATGCAATGCAATATATGCATTTAATTATCTGGATGTCTGTGGGTGTCAGACACACGCTTCAGTTCAGAACTTCCTTTTTATGCCGTGGACATTCATAAACCAGTTTGGGCTATCAAAATGTCTTTCATTATTTGTGTTGGGCCTGTATGGCTGTTTGTACTTGGATGGAGGGGCAGCTTTCTGTGCAGCCCTCTGTTACACTGCAGGGTTTCCTGGGGCTGGCACCAAAAGGCAACTGGAGCTCATTTTACCCTTGCAAAGTTGTAAATACAGAGCAGTATGGGAGACCAGACTTGCTCTGGTAATGTTGCAGCATTTGAGCTTGCCTTTTCTTTCAGGAGCAGGGAGCATAGGTGGGGGGAGCAGAGCTGAGGTTATCTGGAGTGAATGCAGAAGGGCTGTCTACAGCTGCCCTGGTGGCCGCCTAAAGCCAAGCAATGCCATGGAGATGGGTAGCTCTCAATGAGGAACCTGGCTCCTGGGATATTTAACATGTGTAACTTGGTAGGAATTTGTCATTTCAGATGAATCTTTCTGTGGTTTGACTATTAAGTCATATAATTCTATATTATTGGGACCAGCTCTCTCTCCAGCCCAGGCTGGACTGAGGAAGGCTGGAGGCAGGGACAGGAGTCCTCCTGTGGTTTGTTGCCACTTTTCCTGCCTCTGCCATTCTTCTTGGTGGAGTATTGTGGTCAACAACACTGACCAGGGACTACCCAAGCCAGAGATACCAATTCTGCTGAGTCCCAGGCTCCTCATCTGCTCTGTAAGCTCACAGAGCCAACACTTGCTAAATTTCAACTTTAAAATAACAGCACAGCTCTGGCTGTGATGTAAGCAGCCTTTCCATCCAGTTCAGCCAGTACGGCTGACAGTCTCCCTGGCAATGTGTCAGAAAGCTTCAGCATTGTGCTTTACCCTGCTTCTTACTGGAGAGACAAATCCATAAACTTTATTTCCCCCCCAGATTTTGCCTACAGCACTGTGGCTCTAAACATCTGTTCTTTGGGCTCTGCTGTTTCTGCTGCGTATGGAGGCTGGTGCTGAAACAAAATCACTTGCTGGAAGGGAGGTGCAAACTGTACAAGGAAAGAAATGTGATCTGAGTAGTGTAGAGTAAAAGATGTGGAGTCTGAGACTGAATTGGTGCCTGAGTCTTCTATTCGCTCATACTGTATGCGAGGGTAGATCTTTTCTGGTCTTGAGAGTGTACATGACCTGCAGTGCATGGGTTTGAATTCCTTACTTGTGACCTTTGGCACAGTGTTTGCAATGGTGTTTGGGGTCTTTTGCTTTCATTGCCTAGCTAAGCCATCCTTAGATGGAAATAAGGCTCTGCGCTTGTGTTGTAGGATGCTTAGTGAACCCGATGTTTTGATATCCAGAAGAGCATTGCAAAAACCAATGGACCCGGTCCTGGTCTTAGAATTATTTCTTTGACACTATTGAAGTTATATAAATATACACTGGCTTAAAAGAGATGGAAAAGCAGTTGGACAAAGAACACTGCAACCAGTGTGAATACAAAATAATGTTATGTTCTTGTTTCTGAACAAAGCTAGCCAATGTTAGATACCGACTTATGTAGAAGGTATATCTGTAGTTGTGCACCTTTTTCTATTTTCCTCTCTCTTATAACCAGGCTGCTCTCTTACTTTCCAAGAGTTCTCAGCTCTTGCAGGGGTAGGGCTGGGGAGGGGATCGTGGTTAGGAGTATTGTCTTAGGGAATTGCAAAAGCAGAAGAATGTTGCTGCCATGAGAGGAGGAGAAGCCTCATGCTGATTATCTGAAGGACATATATAAAGTGTTATCAGGTACCTGCTGTGCAGTCCTTTGGTGGGAGGAATCATCATGTTTACATAGGAACACCTCTAATAGCTCCCTTGGGGAACTATCAAACTATCAGACAGGCTGTGTGGTAGGATGAGCCCAGGACTGAGGCCAGCTTCTACCCAGAATGACACCCCGGCACAGTGGCTGTAAGGCAGCCAGGAGCTTCTGTCCTGGGAGCTATACTTCAGGCTCTGCTGTTATTTGCTGGATTGTGAGTATGTCTTTTACACTCCCCCGTATCAGAGGCTTTCAGGCACTGCTTCTGTCCACTCTGAAGTTGGCTCCAAGGTGCCAGATGTCACTGGTGCTTCTGGATTCAGGCAGTGACTGGAGCAGAGAACATGTGACTGGAGCAGAGAACATGAACATCAGAGAGAAAGAAACAAAGGTCAGGCCCCAGAGGTCAGAGCTGCCACCTAAACCGTCTCTCCCAAGGGCCGATCTGCGCTCCATGTCTGTGTTGCGCTGAGCAGAGGCAGAGCAGTTGCTGATGGCCAGGGGAAATTTGCAGATTAATACATTACTGTCTGTAAAACACTTTGAAGATGGAAAGCCCTCTGCAGCTCCTCAGGATTATTACTATATAGCTCTCATACTACTGATGGGGTTCCAGTGACCTTATTTTCTATATGATTTGTGACAGCCCCAGAAGCTGAGAAGCTTATTTTGGTGTGTAAAGTCAAAAGAAAAATAGATTAAACTGCATTATTGTTTTCTAAAGAGACTAAATCCCTCCCCCATCATCTTCTCTTGGGATTTCCTGACTTCCTCCTACTCTTCCAATCTCAGCCTCTTTCTGTCCTAATTTAGGATGTGATTTTATAACCATCCATACCCATCTGTGAGTTACTGTGGATGTAGAAGTTTATGGCACTTGGGGGCATGAAGTTATTCGACACCGAGGGTACTGAAAGGTGCATAGCCCTGAAGTGGATGAAGATAAAACCTGCAGAGCAGAGCTGACCTGGGTGCAGACGTGTAAGTGCAGCTGCCAGCTGCCCTCTGCACCAACCAGAGTCGTGCCCGCTGAGGAGATAAGACCTCAGTCTGCTTCTTGTCAGCTGAGGAAATAGGTTGTGAGGGTTGAGTTCTGTGCAGGCGTCAACACGATGTGACCTATCTGCATTGAAGTGCAGAAATGCGTGGAGGAAGGCAGCCCTTTTGGGGTGTGTTGCTGATTTGGTATTGAATAGTCACTTTTGCTCTTCTGTGTGTATCAAATAGGGCATCAGGGGACATTGGGGTCCTGTCTCCTACCCACCTTATCCGTCAGGTCCCTCTCCCACACTGCACAGTTGTGTGCCCAGTCTCATACGTTTTATTGTACACAAGGGCCTCTGTTGGGCTTGTAGACCCTTGCGGTGCATTTTATTGCCTGCTGTGTTTTTTCAGTTTCCATCCTCGCCCAAGGACAGTTGCTGCAGCACCTTTGTAATGCAGACATCCCTGTAGATGGACAGTGCAGAATCCTTGACTATTTTAACACAGGCAATAGAGCACCTGGCTAAACACAATAACTAGGTTTGGCAGAGCCAGGAACTTAGCCTGGACCTTGTCAAACCCCAGCTTGGTGTCTCAGGCACACAGAAGAGCCCCTGCCAGCTTGAGCACAGCTCAGTGGAGATGCTAATTGGGTGAACCCCCTTTTCGTGCTGCCTCTCCCACAGATGATTTTGCAATGGGGTGTTCTGTTTCCTGTATTTCTCCTCCTCGCATGATGCTCTTCTTTGCTTCACGCAAAAATTTTCTCAATGAAGTGGGATGGAAAGTAGCTATTTGCTCCTCTTATCCTTCAGGGAAGCAGTTCATACCCCTACTTTTATCGTTTTGATCTCAAATTTAAAGAAAACTTTCAGGAAAATATATCAAGCTTGCTAGAGGAATCTGAATATAATTTTTTTTCTTTTTGGTCCAGTTGCTGGAGGTAACCAAAATACTCTGTGCCACATACAGTAAACAGCTTTATGCACAGATAGAGTGTGAAGGCATAAAGCTCACTGTGGAGGAGTTTTAAAAGACACAAATAACTACCCCATGTTACAGGCTGTGCCTGATGAGATAAGGCGATTCAGAGTCAGAAGCTTTGGGCTCCATACATTTTTTTGGATGTCATGCCTTGGCTGCTTCCTCCGAAGTCAACACAAGTTTATGCAGTCAGCTTGTTTTTCGTGAATTTGGCAGAGAGACAGGCTGTCACACCTGTTTAAACTAGACTTTCAGGGTCTAAAGTTAATTTACCACAATGTACAAATGCTTTTGAAACGATGAGCCATTCTGCAACAGAAAGTACTTTTCCTTCTCCCTTTCTCAGCTGTCCTACCTATTTAAATGATAAAAGCACTTGGGCAGGGAGCGAGAGACTCCATCCTTGTGTGCAGCATCCAGAGGAGCTACTTTTGTGAGGTCATCACAGCTCAGTGGCAAAACAGGATGGATATGGTGAGACCTGGGAGAAGTACAAGACTGTGTCACCAGTGCCATCACAGCAGAACCACATGGAGGGGGCTGGGCTGTGGTAGGAGGTTTCTGCCAGGATCACTTCCACTTACTTATTCTGCTGGAGAGGCAGTGGGAGAAAGGCAGTGAGGTTATGACAAGCCTTTTTTTGATATGTTTCCACTGGAAGTCAGATAATAATTTTCTGCAGAGTTCACACAGCTTCTAGGCCGAGCCTCCAAGGCAGCTACGGTCTCAAGGCAGTTGAGCTGTGACCAGTTTTTAGTCAGTCTCTGACCACTCTCACTGCTGCATAAACAGTGGGAGCAAATGGTGAGAGCTAGTTGATCTTGGCTGTGTCATTCCCACCAATTTCAGTGTGTTTGGGTCTGTACCTCTTCTCACATTTAAGGGCAGATTTCATTTGTTTTGTTCCATGCTTCTCTCCCTCCACCATGTTGGATGGTCAGATGGGATAAAGGCAGCATGAGGAACACTGCCCTGCTCAGCTGCTGAGCAGAGAACACAGCCAGGGAGCATGGTGTGGTCTTGTGCAGGGTGGGTGTATGAAAGGAAGACTGCAGTAGGAGAGAGGGTTCTCCTGCCACTGGCATAAATGGAAGGTGCACCCACACGTGATGGTGGCCACAGCTGATACCTCCTGTGCCCGCAGTGCAACTCCTCCATTCAGCCTGGCTTCCTCTGCTTCCTTCTCATTGACTGAGCTTGAAAGATGGTGGAGAGGAAAATTTTTTTTTTAAGGTAGTACTGATTAATTCTTGCTTAATTGCTTTGCATGATCAGCTGTTTCTGCCTTATTGATGCTGATTTGTGCATCGAGCTAACCACTGGCCTTGCTCTACTCCCTGCGTGGAGGCTGACTCATACCAGCTTTGCTTTCAGATAATGCAGCAGGGGCAGATGAAGAAAGTAGGAAACTATTGAGATATGGCCCCGCAATGTGGGCTTGTAGCCCAAAAAGTCAGCTGTGCCCTGGATCACATCAGAAGCAGCGTGGCCAGCAGGTCAAGGGAGGTGATTCTGCCTCTCTGCTCTTGAGGGACCCCACCTGCAGTTCTGTGTCCAGCTCTGGTGTCCCCAACATAAGAATGATATGAACCTGTTGGAGCAAGTCCAAAGGAGGGCACAAAGATGATCTGAGAGCAGGAGCACCTCTCAAGGCACATGATTTCAAGATAGGCATCCTTACCATCAGCCTTTTGCCTGTACTTTGTCTTTAATGCTGGGAGGGGGGATGTTTCCTTCTACCACTCAGCCTCTCTCCACCCTGTATAATCCTCATCCCTTTTCTGAAGCAGGAAAAATGTTCCTGTGCAAGCAGGAACATTTCTTAGCTTTCTCTTGCATTGTCTCTCAGAAGTAGGTATTATGGGTCGTAGGCTGCCCTGCTGTGATTGCAGAGCATTCAGCAGTAAGAGGGGTCAGTTGAGGCATCTGCAGTTCACCTCATTGGTAATGAGAACAAGGTCGTTTCTCTCGAAAGTGTTTTGCAGAGATGTTTCTAGGAAGATACATTTGTGGGATGGTGTATTTTTAGAGAATTTTATTGTGTCCCTCAGGTATGTGTGTAGTGCTCCATTTGCTGCAGCATGGAAGGGACTGTGGAGTTACTATAGTTCCATCTCCTCGCTGGTTTCCATTTGTTAGCAAACCTCTGAAGTCACAGCATGAATAGTGATCCCACTTGATTTAATCAGGAGCTGCTCTCAACTCCAGCAGGTGTTTTGTGCAGGAAATGTTTCAGGAGAGAAGAAATTTGCATCCTAGGCTAAGCCAGTGAAAGCAAGTGTGAGTTGCTGCAAATGGACACAGCACCACAGAAGTTAGTGCTGTTTCTCACAATGAGAACTGGATCCTTGCATCTTCTTTCTGCAGTGCTCTCTCAAATGCTGTTACTGGAGTCAGGATATATCAATGTGTGTGTATATATATTTTATATATATATATTTATATTTTTTTTTTCATAGTGGTGGCTGCTTTATGCCAGTGAAGGGTCACTGTAGAGTCATACCATTTTTTTCTGGCTGTCTCCACTTCAGACTGACATCCAAGTAGCTGCATGCTGATGTTAGAAGCAAATAGGGTCTGAATATCCAGTAGAGCTAAAAATAGTGGAAGGGGCACAAAATTTTGCAGGGAGCTGTTGGATACAATAAAATTACAGCAATAATAATGTGAGCATCCTCTCTATGCATGTGTGTGGAGTGCAGCCAGCTGTCTGGGTTTGATTCCTCTGCTAGGATCTGCTGTAGAAGTACCCCCACATCAGAGGTTGCTGTTTGGCACAGGGAGAAGAGCACCCTCACAGCTAGGGAGCAACAGGCTCACAAATGTGTGTGTGAGGGATACCCTGCAGTCCTCACTTGTTATGTCAGGCAGAGCCCATCTATCTTGGTCATAAAACACCCCAAAAAGTATAAATAGCAGTGCTACTGTCAGCATAGCACAGGGAGGAGGGAAGCTGTGCAGAGGACCACAACTTCTGTCCTTGGTGTTTTGTGTCTGAAGGAGCTCTTGCTGCAGCCTGGAGTGTTTCTTCCATCTCTGCTGTAAGTGATTGGCATTGATTATATTATGGCATTTCTCCCTGAGCCCTTGGAGGCATGCTTGGTGGCTTTGCCCTGACAGCCAGGAGGAGTCCTTGCCAGCCAGGTGGCAAACACAGCCTGTGATCTCACACTGCATGGTTCCTCTTGTGCTCTGGGTGTAGTTGTTCAATACTAGCACAGTTATGTGCTGTTTTTTGGGGGGTTCAGCTCAGTGCTTGCAGCTACAGGTAAGGGCATATGGGGAGACTTAGCACTGGCTCTTTGCTGTGGCAGTATTCCTGAAGCCAGGCTAATTAGCCAGCTCTGAGACAAAATCTCCAGGTACAGCTCTTATAGTAAAACAGTAACAGTCACCTCTACCCGAGCCAAGAAGACAAGGCCTGTGCATTGCTTTTGAGAAATGTAGGAAGAAAAAAAATGAAATAGTTGTATTTATTTTCAATAACTCATTCAGGTAGAATGGGTAAGTAGTTTTACAATGCCGATTTATGATCTGGTGCAAAATGCAAGAGCTGCTCAGGATTTCAAATTTCATAGTTCTTGACTCTAAGAATTTCTGTTTTATATAGTTTTCTCCCTCCCCAGTCCTGCCATTTGAAATAATAAGGACAGTTTGCCTTTATGCAGCCCAAGAGAAGACAGGTGCCAGGAACAGAACTCAGGTGTCCTGATTTATAGACCCAGGTTTGCTCTTTCCAGAGGGAGAGCTTTTCTTTACAAAAAAAAAAAAAAAAAAAAAGTCCCCTCTCCATGAGTAGCAATCCATGCTTTATCATGCAGTTAGCAGACAGTCTCTGCAGGCTTATTTGTCTCATTGCCAGTCTATGGACACTTGACCATACCTAATCCAGTAGCTTGACCTCACCAGCATAAAGCAGCATACTGGTTCCAGTTGGCCTTGATCATGACAGTGACTGGTGACTATACACCTTCCCATGGTAGAAGGCTTCCAACAGTGGTTTGATCTTTCAGAATGAGCCTTGGCTCTGGCTGTGGTAGCAGCCATAATATGTGATTTTGTCTTGGTTTAACTACAAGATATTTGGGAGGCGAGACCTCTAATGAGAGGTTGGTCCCCAGCAAAGAGACTCCAAAGGTCAGCAGTGCTCCAGTGAGCAAAAACCCAGGTACAGATAGAGAGTGAGTTCTGGGGCAAGCCTGTTTTTATCTCCTGTCTCCCAAGTTCCTGGCATGTTTCACTTCAGGGACCTACCTTTTCAGCAGGTCCCAAGATACTGGAGGCAGTCTTTCCCTGATTCAGCTTGGATTGGGGATGGGCAGTCCCCCACGCTCTAAATTATGTGGTGGTATGAAAAAGATCACTAAAAAATCTTTCCCATTTAACTAAAACTACAGCAGATGCAGTGTGGTTGTGAAAGATCTATGTTTTTTAGATAATAAGCAATGGCACTCTCCAGCCACTTGGGTTTGTGGTTTCTACAGGCAAATATTTGTGCTCTGGGTAGCTTCACTGCCTCTTCCTAGCCCAGTTCGTTCTCTTCCTCCAGAAGTAGCACTCTGTCATATGGGTGTTCAGCATACCACAGGAGGAGCAGTGCAGCTTGCATTTACATTTATGTGCAAACCCGCCAGAAAACATTTCTATTCTTACTGGCCCAGATTCCTCCTCCCCATGACTAACCATTGCTGAGCCACAGGAGTTAGCATCCCTGCCTTTAAGTGCGGCAGGCCTATCTTCTCAAAGGTTTATCACTTTGCTTTTTTTAATTAATTATGAATTTGGGGCCAAGCTACATCCCACTGTCTATTTAAGGAAGAATAAATGCCAGAAATCCTGCTTTGGGCCTGTGAAGTCAGTTCAGAAGAATTTGGTTCAAAGAGCATATTGTATTCTGTTTTTCCTCTTGGTCTGAGTTCTTCTAATATCTGCAAACGGGAGAGGCTTTGCAGTGTTGTCTCTGGTAAGCCTGTAATGTGCTGAGACACTGCTCCCAGGGACTGCTGCAGGCAGGGCACCCCTCTCCTGTTTGACTCATTTTGGGTTCTCAGACGTCAGGCTGCCCTGGCAAGTGCCTCCCAGCAGCTACAAGAGATGCACTGGGAAGCATGCCATGCTGTGCTTCGTCAGCGTGGGGAGAGGGGAGATGCAGTGACAGCAGCTTCCCTGTGTGTCTCAGTTGGCACCGACAGTGCAGGTTGCTCTCAGGTTTGCTGACACCCTGGTACCGTGCTTTGCTTGCACTGAGTCCCTTCCTCACTGGACATCCTGATGGGTAGGAGGAACTGAATGGAAAGGACTACTCAGAAGGGAATTGGGTTTGAACTGTGCTTTTGTCCTGAAACTATTTGCTAATGAGAAGAATAAATTTTTTAAAGAAGTAAATAAAAAAAAAAAAAGGCACTGTATAGCTTTTTCTCACATTGGCCAATTTCTGCGTCAGTCCAAGTCTGCTGTGAGTCACACTGTGGTTGAACTGTGCTTGGGGAATTACACCTGGGCCGTGCCTGGGAATTCTCAGAGAGCCTGCTGCTACATCCTCCATACTGTCTCTTCTGCCCCTCATCCTCCCTTCTTAAATTTCACTATAAACAGTTGCTCTGTGTCACTTATTAGTGCTTGTACTCTTTGTGTTACCATAGTGTGCACAGGTGTCACATGAACCCATCAGAGAAAAGATAGTTCTTGCTCCTGGAACCCACAGTCAGCTTCTTCTGTCAAGGGCAGTAATCCATAGCTCTAGGGCAGGGTTGATGTTTGTGCTGGATTTTTTACTTTTTTTTTTTTTTCTCTAATTTTAACATGTCTATTTCCATCTTCCCTACCATTGTTTATGGATGCACACACACCTCTGGCATTGTTTTCATCTAAACTTTATCTTCCCACATAAGATTTTTGTGTTACATTTTGTTGAAGCTCTCTAGGAAGCCTGGTTTTGTGCAGGAATATCCTATTCTGTTGTCCTGATGAGAGATAAATAGCTTGGAAGAAGTGTAGGAGGTGTACAAATGAAAGCAGAAGTTTGCAGGTTCTCCAGAAATGAACACAGTGTTCTTGCTCTGCTTTATAAAAGTCCAGTTTGCTTTCATTGAAAACACTGTGTTTATACCTCTGATTTTAGTGGACACAGGACCAAGGGCTGAGGGGAGCGTGGGCAGAACTGTTTTTTGTCCTGCAGATTTGCAAGCTAAAGCCACCTTGTCCTTCCTGGCTGCAGAACGCTGCGATGACTGGGGTGTGGATACCATGAAGCAGATCCAGATTTATGATGGGGAACCTGCCAAGATCAAATGCCCACTTTTTGAGACCTTCTTGAAGTACAACTATAGCACAGCCCATTCTGCTGGCTTAACCCTGATCTGGTACAGGATCGCGCAGGACCGGGATCTGGAGGAACCCATTAATTATCGTCTCCCGGACAATCACATCAGTAAGGATAAAGACACCCTGTGGTTCTGGCCTGCTCTTCTCAATGACACTGGGAATTATACCTGCATGCTCAGGTAGGTTGTGTGGTGCAGCTCCTGTCTTCGGTGCAATCGAAGGACTTCTGTGGAGGTGGGGAAATTGCGCTGTTAGCACCAGATCTTTCTGTAGGGAGACGACCATTTGCATAAGCATTAATGGGAAAAGAATGTTACAATTATAAGATGGCTCAGTGCTGAGCTAATTTACATCCCAATAATGCTTGGTGCCTTGCGAGCGTTAATGAGTGTGCCCCTCCTTGCTTGCTGCAAGTGTCCGTGAAAATATTATTGCTGAGCCCATGGCAAAATCCACAGGCGCTCACCATTAAGAAGTGATCTGGATGTCTAGAGTAAAAATAGCTTCAGATGCAGGGGTAATGTTTTGACTGCACACTAATTTGGCAAAGATGCATGAGATTCAGACTTCTAGGAAATTAAAAGTGTCTGTGAGTATGGTACAAAATGAACATAGCATCTGCTATGCGCAAGGGCTCTTTTTGATCTTACGTTGTTTCTTTGTCTGTGTCTTTGACCCTATGATCTGCTTTACCAGTGGGGGAGTGGATGCTGATTGTTAGTCGTCTTTATAGGCTTTTCTGAGCTTGTGTGGCCACCTTTGATGAGGTTTTCTTGCCCATTTATAAATGAGTCAGCGCTATGATGCTACTTACTGCAGATGTAATTTTAATTTCATTGCACTGCTATAGGAGTAAACAAATTTCAACTAATCAGTCCTATTCTTATCTGTCCTTAGAAATACAACCTACTGCAGCAAAGTAGCGTTTCCCTTGGAGGTTGTTCCGAAAGACCAGCATTCTTGTGTGAGCAGTTCAGTAAAACCCACTGAAGAGATGTTCTACTTGGAGCACACCAATCAGAAGATCATATGTCCAGATATTGATGGGTTTTACCCTGCCAGTGTAACACCAACTGTCAAGTGGTACTTGGTAAGAAGGACTTACATGGGCAGTGGTGTATGTGAAAAAACAGTGAAAAAAAAAACCAGTGAAAAATGTGAGAATCATGGAGCTGTGTTTGAGAGTCTTGCCAGTGATGATGCCGCAAATGAAGCTTTACTAATTTAAAGAGCTTTGTTTCCATTGAGTTCAACGGTAAAACTACTCTTGGAAGGGAATTGAGAGCTAATGCTGAAGCTTTTTTTGACCTGAGTGCACAAGTGGAGAATACTGTAGCAGGGATTTAGGAGCCTCAGTTCAGTTATGGGCAGTATGCCTGACCTGCTGTGTGAGCCTCTTACTATCCCTGTAAAGGAAACTCATTCATATTCACTCTTTAAAAAAAAAAAACACCTGTAAATGAAAATCCTCTGAGGTCAGAAAATGAGGCCTCTGCAAGGCCCATGGGTGACCCTGTTTGACACGATTCAGCAAACTTCTTTTCTGAAGATTGAGACATCCCTACTCCACCCTCCATACTGCTCTGATGAGTAGGCTGTCTCTAGCCATCCTCAGGCTCTTGCCTACGGAATTACTGCTCAATTTTATTAAATTTGACCTCACTGTTTTTCTCTAGGCAGGTGCCTTTAGTCAATAGAGAATAGGAATTCTCAGAGGATGTACAGCCAGAGGGTTATGGGAGTGAATTCTTTAATAACTGCTTAGGCGGTGCTTTTGGCTTTCTAGATAGAAGGTTCTGTATAAGTGAAATTAATAATTAAGCTGTCAACAAATATATCTGCTCATTTAAAAATAATTAAAAAAGAAAAAAAGACCCAAAAGAAAAGCCCTACTCTAAAACCCTTTAGGAAAAACTTGCTTTTGTATCCAAGAGGAGCAGTTTCACTCCAGTAGTTTAAATGCTTTACTTGTATCATTCATTGAAATTCACATCTCGGCAATCAATTAGCAGAATGAAACAAAAAGCCCCTTGGAAGTGATTTTTCAGACAGCAAGTCATCTCATGCCTAATAAAAATCATTAAAAATGGTATATGACCCCTATCTTAAACTGCCCCATTAGGATGTATCTGATTTGGAAATGTACCATTCAGAAATAATCTCTTACAAAATGTGCGCATCTTAGGGTTTTATGACAATCAAGATATTATCTGCATAACCCCTTTCTGAAAAGGGATCTCTAACTTGGTATTTGGCAGCGTTTTCTTGCCTTGCCTGACAGAAAGAGAGGAGTTATTAAGATTTCTGTGCTGCAGATTCTCATTTACTCTTTGCCAATTTTGAGGCCTCAGCTGAAGTCAGTCAGGGCAGCTTGATTAGTCCCAAAAGATGGACATCAACAGGGGACATGTCCTTTAGTCTTAGTATCCATTTGTGAATACATCATCATTTTCTTCCTGTCTTTTTTTACTTTTGACTCATCTCTTTGCTGAGATGCTCACTTTAATTGCAAAGGTACTTCTGGATTAGAGATCTCTCTCTTATAAAACTGCCTGTATTTAAGGTGGGATAAAACTCTTAGGGTCATCTGCTTTATCACTTCATTTTCAAGGTGAACATAGCAGTCTGTATTCCAACATGCTCAAAGTTCATGGTATTTAGGTCTGATCTACATCATGATCCCAAGTACCATATTCATAGTTGAAGATCAGATCTTTGTAGCAGCATTTAAACCAATGTCTTTACTTTTGAATCCCAAACTCAAGTGTTTTTCTGCCTGACTCCAGAACTGCAACTCGGTGGATGGGTTCAATGAGCGATATCCCCAGGGGCCCAGGCTTGTCATCGTCATTGTCCGCAGTGCATATAAAGGGAATTACACTTGTATTGTGACATTCAAGGACCATGGAAGAACATATAATCTCACCAGAACCATAAAGATGAAGGTGGTGGGTAAGAATGACTTTAAAATATGTAAAATGCATGTGGATAACTGCAGAAGTGATAAAAACAGCTAGAAGAGTCTACCACAGGATCCATTTATGGTTGTGTTCCATCTGCATTACTCAACTGACCTGGTGTATTTTTTCTTGCTGAGGTCAGCTTGGTGTGACTTCCCAGAACATGTTGCACTAGAGGTTTTACCCACCACCGTATCAAATGCCCCCAAACACAGAGAGTGGCCAGGCATAGGCTGGTAAGGTTCAGCCCATGAGATGGCCAGGGGTACCCTCTGCTGGTATGTGAGTGCATAACCCTGGCACTCCTGCTCATTGCTGTCTCCAGTGCCCTTTGCTCATCTTTCTTTGTAAGATTGTCCCTTTATAGCCAACTTGTCTTGGTCTTCTTGGAAGCTCAAAGCCTTATGTGCTGAGTTTGGGACTGTTAATCACCCAGGCAGAGCTCCAGGTACCCACTGCTTGGACAGGTCTGTCCCAGGCACAAGGGCTCAGCCCACCTGCCAGGTAATTGTAGACAGAGCTCAAAAACCTAATGAGTTGTAGGATAGATTCTGACTCCTGTGGCAACAGCTGCTTTAGGAGCTGAATTAAATATTTGTGACAGGAAATTATGTTTGTATTTTGGTTCTTAAAAGCATCAGTAAAAAGAAAGTGGTACAGGTTATGTCTTATGGGAGAGGAGGAGGGTATGGAGGTCTTCTGATGTGAGAGGCCCAAACTACCTTACCTAAACTGTGGAGAAACCTCAAAATCTATATTTGGCCCTCAGTTTGGGGACTAAAATTAGATTTCTCTGTGCATGGAACTCTGAAGCAGGACTATATCACAAATTAGTTTGGGGAATGCGCAGTGGGGTGCGAGGGCATCATAAATGAAGCTGAAAGGGTTCTAGGTTCTCATGAAGTTTGGGTCCCTGTGGGGGGCTCTCTGTTGTTTCCTGCAGGATCTCCAAACAAGGCCTTGCCACCACAGTTCATCTCTCCAAATGAGAAAGTTGTGTACGAACTGGAAGCAGGTAAATTCCAATGCTCGCTGCCTGCAGTTGCTGCCCGCAGTTGCTGCCCTGACACGCTGCCTGTGGGTCAGGGAGACCCAGCCAGGCACAGAAGCTCTCTCCTTCCACCACATCCCCAGAGCACACGAGCTGCCACAAGTTGCCTTGCAGACAGCGTGGGATGCCAGTTCTCGATGCCAGAATAGGAAAGCACAGCTTTAAAAGTTGATTTTTTGCAAGCATAAATAAAGATAGATATTCAGGCATGGAGATGCAGGATGCAGCTGCAGAAGCAGATGAAATGGGGACACTGAGCTGCTTAGGAAAATTCCTGTAGGACCTTGTCTTGGCCCTGGCTGTGGTTTGCTTCCACACTCCCTCATTCACCCCCATAGTGGCTTCAGCCTTTTATCCACTTCTTGCTCATCTCTCCCTTTTTGGCTGATTACTTCCTAATTAGTGACAACTCTCCTTCTGCTGGCCTCACAGCATTGGGTAATGGGGTACTGCACCCCTTCCTCAACCCCTTCTCCCACCCCATCAGTTTCAACTTACAGCTCCTTGGAGCAATTCCCTATATTGAATGGATTGTGTTCCATTAGACTGCTGTAATAAATGTGGTGCCAATGATTATGATTAGCCTCAGAATCTTCACTTTAAAGTACAGCTTTTTAGGCTCAGAAGGTCAGACTTCTTCAATAATTACTTTATAAGAAAAAATCACTTATGTGCTGATCGCAAAGATATTCACACTCCCAAGTCTGATCTTGAGCAGAAGTCAAATTCCTGAAGAAGTGTTCCCACATCAAAATGCTTTTGTGGAACTTGATTTTGGCCTCTGCCCCCTGTGGGGATGATTAACACTGCTTGGCTTTCCAAGGAAGTGGTTGGCATGGAGCATCTCCCTTTGGGTGGGTCACTTAGTGAAGTCAAAAAATTTGTAACACATTTGAGAAGGCAGGATATTTTTTTCTGTTTATGCGTCTGTCACAAATCATCATGTCCGAGATGTTAAAGTGTTACTAGATGTCAGAAAGTAGATGCCTCATTCCCTCCTGAAGGGAGGCAGAGCTCAGGCTGGTAGGATCCCTGGATAGCACAAAATATGGGTGGTGCTGTTCCTGTTTTGCAATACCTCACAGTGGTCCTTTTTTTCCAGGAGATGACCTTATCCTGCCCTGTGAGGTTTTCTTCACCTTCCTGAAGGACTCCCGCACTGAGGTGTGGTGGACCATAGATGGAAAAAACACAGATGACATCACAGATCCCAAGATAAAAGTCACACAAAGGTAACATAAAATGTGAACCTTTATTTGAATCTAATCCTCTCTTGGGTCCTGCAGAAGGATGTGGCTCTAGGTATGCAACAGTCCCAAGGGAGCGTGGAGTCCCCTGCTTCCCTGTTAATCAGAAACCCCTGTGTCTACACCAATGCTGTGATGAACACCAGGAGCTCTAAGGAGAAGGCCTCCAGACCCGGACAGTTTCATATCTTACAGAAGGATTTGAGGGAGCTTTGTTATCCAGTTCACATCATTACTTGTTCAGGTCCTGGAAGTGCTGCCAGTAGCTGGTGCCATGGTGTGACTTCCAAAACAGGGACAGTCAATTATATTTAGAGGAATATTCCAAAATAGCATAAGTGATAAAAATGTTTCAAGAAAACAGAGGCTGAAAACAAAAATGTAGTATTATACATATATTTGATTAGGAGGAATAAATATTCAGTTACATGAAGGACCCAAACGAGGCCCCATTTGCTGGATGCTGAATTACAAGTGGAAGGCAGCCACTGCCCCAGCTGATTTGCAAACCACCCTAGAGAAAGGAAAGGCAAAAGGAAATACTGTAGCCCCATTCTGCAGATGGTCAATTCAGGCAGAGAGAGACAAAGTGACTCATCTAGGATTGTATGCGGAATGTGACGTGAGCTCTGAATCTTGAGTTCCTGAGATGATCTTGTTTTATAGGCAAGAATTTCTATTTTCTCTAAAAGGCAGTGTGACACAGCTGCAATGAGAAAATTATGAGTGGTAAAATAATTATTAAGGGAAATCAGATAAAGGAAGGGCTGCAGCTGTATTAAAGTCTGAAGTGTATATTGATTTATAAATATCGGTTTATGTGTTTTGGTCTTTTTAAAGAAAGAGGTTACATCAGGGAAAGGAATATCTGTCACTAAGACCTTGCTGCAGCTTCACGGATGTAATGCTCTAGTTTTTCTTTTACAGTGAAATTACTAGAGATTTTGAAGACAAAACTATCATAAGGACTCTAACAGTTGCAAAGGCCACACCAGAGGAGTTGAAACGGAATTATACTTGCTATGCCAGGAACGCCAAAGGCGAGGACCAGAGCCAGGCCATAGTGCGCATGAAAGGTAAAGTACCTGCAGAGCCTGGGTGTGTGAAGTGAGGTGTTCTCAGTGGTCCTGCCTTGAGCCTTGCCCTGTCGCAGTGGGCTTGCAGTGTAAGAGAGAAGATAGAGGTTTTTAATGTTGTTTAAGTGAACATGTTTCCAAAATAGCTTTTGTAACTCCTTTGGTAAACTCACCTTCTCTTTCCCCGGTGTTATCTCTGCTTCAGGAATGTCTGGGAGATTAACTCAAAGTTCTCTCATTGGCTTTGTTAACCCTCGCTTGTCATTGGTGGGTTTGTAAGACCTTGGACTCCTAATGGTTACTTTGTAATCGCCCTAAGAGCTATTTATATCGCTGCCCAGAACAATAAACTCTCTCTTGCTCTCTCTTCCCTGCTGATATCCTGTGGTCTCTGCCATGGGGACCGCGTGGTGGGGGGAGCGGGGCGGCACTTTCCCCTTCAGGTAATCCTGGAGTCCCCTTCTCTATCCAACTTCAACATTCACATTGCCTTGCAAAACAGTAAGGGAACAAAGAATTCCATCAGGACTTTTTGCCTAACACAGTCTGTTCTGTACACACTGCTGCATCATTGCTGTCATACTGCACCACTTTTTCAAGACGGGGTACCGTGGTCAAGTGCCTGGGAGGAGAGAGGGGGTGGGGTGGATAGGTCTTCATCCCATCCATGTACCACAACTGAAGCAGACCTGGGTGGGACAGGCTGCTTGAAATGATTTCAGGTTACCTTGACTGGGTGAGGGTTTTGTGTGACACAGTTGCATCCTCCAGAAGGCACACTGCACTGGCTGGCATTGCTCAGGGAACAAGATGGTCAAACCACGGTGCTCTGTGGTTTACTCCTTGCTGTGATGATTCTTCAATCTAGATACAGCTACCTCAGTGTGGACGGTATGGACTGATTCAGCTCTGTTCAGTGTGAGTTTTTCCTACATCTTTTTTTCATCAGAGATTTTGTTCGTATTTCCCAGACCCACCTCTCAGTAATAAAAGCTATGTGAGGTTTCCTGATTAAGGTGGATCTTTCTGCCTCCTTATCAACCTCATCTAGATCTTTAACACCTGCTTTTACTGTAAGTTAGACCTCCCCTCTCCCATAAGGAATGCTGCCCTGCCTTGTGTAGGTCATGTCAGACCTACTTTGCCCCCTACTGTGCCCTACAAGCATTGGAAGACTCACGCAGGTCATTATTGGAAGATCTTTTTCTTCTTTATACTTGACCTCCCTCCTTTTTAGTCCCATTCCTTTGAGACAAACCTCTTTTGGATCGTTGGGAAGGAACACATAAATGAGAAAGGCCGAAACCATCTGCCCATGTGTTCATACTCCATACATAATTCTTCTGGGGTGATAATGCTTGTACATGTAGCAGAAGTGAGTCTAAAATACTCAGATTCTTTTTCTATATAACAGTGCCCAAATGCTGTTCTCTAGTGGACTCATCTGTATCATCCTCTCTCTTCCTCCCCCATCTGCTCCTGGGTAGTTGACTGGCTTTTCTCTTGAGCAGATATGGTTACCCACAACCCTTTCTTCCTGCTCTGTTCCACAGAAAAATCCAAGAACAATCTCTAGCTGCTGCTGGCAGAGCTGCCTTAGGCTAAGCTCACTGCAGCCCATCCTGCTGTGCATAGGAACATTAAGAATGCCTGAACTTGACCCTGCAGCACTTATCTTCCAGTTTTTAGCAAGTGGCTAGATATGTTGGCTCCAACTGTTTCATCACATTAGATTGCATACATTTCTTGCTTTTTCTGGATTATTTCCCTCTGCTTCTCATGTACTTCAGCTGCTCATCACTTAATGAAAGTTGATAAATTCTTTCCATTTTATTTTTTGTACTTCACTTTTATTAAAAACTTATTAAATATTGGAATTTGGTGGTGTTTCCACTCCCTGCTGTTCTTTTATTGTGCAGTTTGCCAGTGTGCATGTCAACCGCTACCTGGACAGTTGCCCAGGGATACAGGGAGAAGAGTTATTTTTCTGTCCTTAGTACAAAAAAGCAGGAATGCTGTGACAGATAGTGTATGAGTTGGGGAGGGAAGCTGTGATGTTCTGGCTTGATGTCCACAGGTTGTCCTGTTTGTTTGCAAGCATTTCAGCTTTTCTTTAATGAACTCTGATTCTTCTTTCCTGGTAGAAAACAATCAGGCCATGGCTAGTTATATGCTTGCTGTCAGTCTGGGTCAAGCCATAAGACCTGTGTCTGTTTGATGGGGAGCAAAAATACTAGACATTGCCTTTATTTTGCTGCAGAGGAACTTTATCTGGCAGTCCTAGAAGTAAGTGCAGTTGCGTTGCCCCAAGAGTGTCTATGCTGCTGAGAAGGTTATGTTCATGAGCTGGTTTTGGACTATGAAGGTTTTTTCCATCAACATGTCATTCTGCCATCTGGCCGCTCCTGGGATCTTGCTCAGAGACAGAAATCCAGCCTGTGCTATGACTTGCTCTGCCAGCTCAACCAGACCTAATAACTGAGAATGGGCATTCCAGGGTGGCCAGAAATCATGTGTCCTGCATAGAGAGCCTTGGCTTGGCCACCTTACTCTGAAGGACCAGCTTGGCTCCTGGCTGTTCCTTTGTGATGTTTGGCTACATGTGACACATATTTCTGCCTAGCTGAAGGCCCAACCCTTTAAACCTGACCATCTCTTTCTTTTTGAACCCAGTTGTAGCGCCGAAGTACACCGTGGAGCTGGCCTGTGGACTAGGGGCGACCATCCTGCTTGTTGTGGTGCTGATTGTCATCTATCACGTGTATTGGCTTGAAATGGTCCTCTTCTATCGGGCTCATTTTGGAACAGATGAAACCATTCTAGGTAAGGTATTAAAGACTTTACATTTATTTTATCCTGCTACAGTCCAGGCCCTTCATTTTCATACAGGAATTTTCCTGTAAGCTATTTTTAACCCTGTTCAGAGCATAATGACATTTTGACCTTCCATTTCTATACCTTCATTCAGTTGTGTGGGTCATTTTAGAGTAAGAGGAGTCAGGCTTGGGTCAAGGGAAAGGAGAAAGAAATCCTCTGTATACTCTGCAGAGGCAAAGCGTGGACATGTCAGGCTCCCTGGGGCACTGCCCTACTGATGGCTAGCTGTTTCATCCATTCTAGACAGTAAAGACAAGTCACCAAATTTCAGTACGTCCTGGTTTCTCTGGTGACTCTGTGTAAGAATTCATGATCTGATCCAGACTGATCTGCTTTAAAATGTGGGAAGTCATCCAGAAGGATGTATCTGGAAATCACCCTTCGCTCCTCAGCTTTTCCACAGCTTCCCTGTGTTACTGGGAGTTCATTGCTAGGGACTCTGAGGTGAGATTTCTTCCTCTGGAGGAGGGTGTTCGAGCCCTCACAGCTTGGAGTGTGAACCTGCCATGGGGGTGCAGCAGCTCTCGTAGGGTGTAGGCAGGGTGCAAGCCTCTGTCTGGTGGGACTGCTCATGTGGATAGACTGCAATGACAAGGAGCAATGTCAAACATGTCAAAAGACAAAAGGAGCCTGGACAGAACAGATTGATCATCTTGCTTTGATTTTCAAACTTCAGCGACCCAGCAGTATCTGAGTTCGTGCACATTCAGGCTGGATAGTCAACCAGGCGGCGCTGCTGTCTGGTAACTGTGGAAATTGATGTGTCCTAACCTGCAGTGCCTGGGCTCAAAGTGAGCCTTTATACCTGCTTTTCCCGGGAACCAAGTCAAAGGCCCAGCACGTGCAGTATCACAGGTGTCTCTTCTGCCATTTGTGTCTCTCTGTATTCCCAATGCTCAGACGGGAAGGAGTACGACGTGTACGTGTCCTACGCGCGCAATGCGGAGGAGGAGGAATTTGTGCTGCTGACACTGCGGGGAGTCTTGGAGAATGAGTTTGGGTACAAGCTGTGTATCTTTGACAGAGACAGCCTCCCTGGGGGAAGTGAGTATTTCACAGGGGGCTGTGCTCCATGCACCTCCTCTCTTTATTGTTCTTTGAGGTACTGATAATTGTTTGGAACAGGCCTGTTCAGGTTATCTTTTGTTCCCCCCCCCCCCCCCCATCACTATTAATGAACTCTTTTTGGTATCTTCTAATGTTTTTGCTTCACATGACAGTATTGCAGATGCGCCAGGCCTCCAAAAAAGCTGTGGTGGGCAAGTGATGGTGGTTGGTTGTTTCAGTTGCTCTCTCCAGGAGTGATGTGCAGGAGCGGTTGATCTATCAACATGGGGAACCGCACAACTGACCTTCATGCAAGCCCTCTGAGCTGCCTTAAAAAAAGGGGATAAAGTCAAGGCTAGAAGAGAAGAAGCAGGGGAAGTGTTATACTGGACCAGACTGGTAGCTCACAGAGGGTAGTGGTGAATGCCTGTAAAAAGCAGGAGTGCCTGCTTCAGGATGGTGTGGAGAGCACTGTGCCAAAATCAGTGAGAAGATAACATGCCTCCCACTAACCCTCATTAATAAGGGAGTTTGTGTCTAATATGGCATACAATTAAGCTACTATAATTAAAAGTATTTTTTTGCAGGTAGCGGGACTATCTCTTCAGTAAAATATAGTCTTTTTTCACTGTTTGAGCTAGATCATACAAGGTTCTGGACATAATTGCTGCAGGGATGCAGGGAATCAAGAATGGAAGTTTGTGAAACTCCCCAGATAAGCATACCTTCACACAAGTGCCACAGCAAGGGCACAGGTCTAGCCCACACTCTCTATTTCCAGTGTCCTGGGGGTTCAGTTGGCTCTGTGACCCCTGATGCCTATTAAAAGTCTGAACTTCTGACAGTGCAGACCACCCCACTTTGAATTCATGGCCTTTGGGTCAGTACCCCACTAATGACAGAACCCATGCTGAGCAAGTCCATTGGGGTTCCTTTTGGAAAGGACAGGAGGGACTGCTGGAGTCTCAGCCCAGCTGCACGACAAAGGGAGCAGAATCAGTCTGGAGTCTGGTATCTTTATTTCCTAGATGCTTGCTAGCATCTAGGAACACCTCAGAGTTTGAAGATAAATGAGTAAGTTTGCCTCAGGGAACCTGGAGACAGATGCAATCCTGGTGCTGTTCCTTCTAGAGAGAGAATGGATGACATGGCAGGGAACTTTCCAGGCTCAATTTGCTTGATGCAGTGTCAGACTCAGAGCAGGTTTGCTCTGAGCTGTTCTCACCAGATGTCCTCCTTCCTCCTGTTCCCTCTGCCACTTCTTGCCATCCTTCCCCTTTTGCTTTGAAGGGTGTCATTTTCCTCCCCCTACAGCTCTTCTGGGCTCTCTGTCCCTCACCCTAACCCCCGAACACTCCCATCTCTGCCCCTCGTGCCAGTCACTGTCAGCCTCAAGCCAGTGCCAGCCCTCTGGAGCACTGCTGGAGTGGTTTGTCACTGCACTGCTGTTCGCGATGCTGCTGGGGCTTCCCTGTCGCTTCTTAGCCAGGATTTGACTAATCTTCTTGGGAAAGCATGGCAGGCCAGGAAATAGCTTTTGGCAGCTGATGTCATGCCTCCAGAGTGTGCATCTGTGTCATGGGTAGAGTTATGTTGTCCTTGATGAAGAAACAGTAGGAGATGGATTATCCTGCGAGTTAGCTGACAGGAACTAATCAAACGAGCTTGACAACTAAATGAAGTTGCCTGTCAGCATTATTTTATTCTCCATTGTAATTTCTGACCAGTAAAGAGTGTTGTTCCCTTGTAAATGAAGTGTGGGAGATCTTGCAGCAGAGAGTACAAGCACTGGGATTCACACTTACAAGGGATTTTCACATTAATTACAGGAGGGTGTCTAAGGACAGTCTACCTGCAGATGTTAGAATATTAAAGAGGATCCACAGTTACCATGACATGGCCCTTCCTTGGAGGGTGTTATTTTTGGGACACTTCACTAAAAGGCCTCAGAACAGTTTACTTTTAAGTTCTAAAAATGCTCTAATCTGCTTTCATAGATGATAGCAACAGGAACAGATGGATGAGTAACACGAGTTAGGATGGTAGTACTACCAAAGCAAATTAACCCACAAGGACACTCGAGGATGTTGTAGATGTGTAGATATATATTGTGTGTGTTTGGTGTGAGGAAACTGAGGCAAGAGGACTGAAAGGAGTATCCAGAGTCATTCCAGACATCTGCCAGAGGAAGATGTAAGCACAGGCTTTCAAGCTTCCTGATACCTTTTCAGGCTGAATTTTTCCCTTGAGGTCATGTGTTGTTCAGCTGTCAATTTCCCTGCTTTGCTCCAGAAAGCCTCCTTTTCCCCCTCTCTATGAGATCAGCTGCCCTCTTGGCCACAAGGCATCTTCATGGCACTGGGTGGTGTCACTGACATGTGGTACCGTACCTCTTAGATGTAGCTGTCTTGGGCATCTCCACATAGCACAGGGAGGAGGAAATGCATCTCCAGGCAGTCTGAGGCTGGGAGTAGAAGATGTCACTGTTTGGGGAAGTGAGCACCAGCCACAGTGTAGGAGGTCTTACCTGGAGTCACTTGCAGGGTTGGGAAGCACCAGTGTAGTCTCTAGAGAGGGCCTCCTAGGGGTTTTACTGTCCCCTTCAAGAGACACCTGGTGTCACACTAGCATCTCAGCAGTATATTCTTGGGCATCACTAACCACCTCAATGTTTCTTTCTCCCAGTTGTCACAGACGAAACCCTGAGCTTCATCCAGAAAAGCCGACGCCTGCTTGTTGTCCTGAGTCCCAACTACGTCTTGCAGGGGACACAGGCCCTGCTGGAGCTCAAGGCTGGTCTAGAGAATATGGCCTCCAAGGGCAACATCAAAGTCATTCTAGTGCAGTACAAAGCCATCAAGAAGAGCAAAGTGAAGGAACTGAAGCAGGCCCAGGCGGCCTTGACTGTCATTAAATGGAAAGGCGAGAAATCCAAGTATCCAAAGGGCAGGTTCTGGAAGCAGTTGCAGGTGGAAATTCCAGTGAAAAAAATTAGCAAGAGTTTGAGCCATGATGGGTCGACACGTATCCCTGAAAAATGTTTGACACCGCCAGAAAACAAACCAAAACAAACCCCCAAGTTATACCAGGGAGTAGGAAGGAGCTCAGGGTTTTTTCCATGAAGGACCATGTCCCAAACTTTTTGGAGGATTATCATGTTTTCCCTGCAGTTTTGTATTGCTCTGGCAGTAGAGGGACCAAAGATGTAAATGCCTCCTCTCTGCAAATGTATGTTCTTGTTATCAACCACACAAGCCCTGGGCTTAAGGTCTAAATTCGGGCTATACAGGTGTGATGCATCCAGCACCTTGTGATGGTGTGGTATTTGTATAGGCCAGTACTCCTAGATCCAGTTCCATAGGACCTTCATTAGCATCCAGGGCAGAGCTCCTTTCCTCTCCTAAGTGCCTTCATTCCTTTCTGTTCCTTGGTCCCTGTTGCAGAGGCTGAGGAAGAGTTTGAAGGGTGGCTCCAGTGTAGAGCCTTTCACACATGTCCCAGCTCTATAGTCTGAATCACTGTGGGATCACAGACTTCTGCTTCAGTGAGGGGAGCATAGACTCTTGAGGCCCCTCATCTTTGCTCCCCACATTTCTGTTGAAGGTGCATTCAGATAGTTTGGCAATGGGAAATGGCTTTTACAAAAGCATTAAACCCCCCCTCTCACAACACTGCTAGGTGATATTTGTATTGTAGCACTTCTAGTAATGAGCGATCAATCTCTGCAACTCTGAGGTCTCATGAGTACCCCAGATCCCTCGGAGCTGTAATGCTTGTAATACAGGGGAAATCTCTCTTGGTACAGACCACAGAGCATATCTGAGACATGTTTCTTGTAGAGTAAACTCAGGGACTTCACAAGCACTACAAGGAACCCCAGTGTACTACTGAACCTGCCTACTGCCTCTGCCAATGGCTGGGGGACAGCATCATGCAAGGTACTGCCAAGGCCTCTGGGATGACACTGGATATATGTCTGACTCACCAGGAGACCCTACAAACTTTTTTGAACTTATAAAAGCTACTAGCTCTGTCCAGCTGGGTAAGACTGAGGACAGACTTAGAGAGCTGGGGTTGTTCAGCCTGTAGAAGAGAAGGCTTCAGGGAGGCCTTATTGTGGCCTTTCAATACTTAAAGGGGGCTTATAAGAAAAATAGGGACAGAATTTTTAGTAAGGCCTGCTGCAACAGAACAAGGGGTAATGGTTTTAAACTAAAAGAGGGTAGATTCAGACCATATTTAAGGAAGACATTTTTTACAATGAGGGTGGTAAAATGCTGGCACAGGTTGCCCAGAGAGGTGCTGGATGCCCCGTTCCTGGAAACAGTCATGGTCAGGCTGGACAGGGCTATGAGCAACCTGATTGAGTTGAAAATGTCCCTGCTTACTGCAGGGCGTTTGGACCAGATGGCCTTTAAAGGTCCTTTCCAACCCAGACTAAGACTATTCTATGATTCTGTGAAGAATCTGTCTTCTCTGCCTGTTTGTGAGTACCATCACCATTCCTAATTCAGAGCTCAGGTTTAAACTAGCCTTGGCTTTACAAAGCAAGTCTCTCCCTATCTTGCTTCTAGCCCAGAGTTGCAGATCACGGGATGTATCTCAGGTTCTGTAACCTTTGCACAAAACGGAAACACAAAAAATCACTGTGTACCAGTCCTTGCTTCAGTGTGAGGCAGCAGGAGAGGATCTGGTGAGCTAACTCCCATCACACAAGCTTTTAAGACAGAAGAGGGGAGCATCCCTTCCCTTGTAGGACAAACCAAAGCACAGTGGGACCCTGGCATTGACTGGTGCTATGGCTCACAGTGTTTTCAAATAAAACTGCAAACTGGGGGTGTCTCTGTACTCCTGTAGCTTCCAGTGCAAGGACCTGCCCACTTTCACTATTATACACACCAAGTGCATGCTTATTTTTTATTGATAATGGTTGATGCTGAGTCACCTTTGACTCGTGTTCACTCTGGTGTTCAGTGGGTGAAGCATATGCATTCATAATGGCATTAAAAAGCACTACAGTTTGGAGTCTATGCATTACTCATCCAGCTGAAGAGGTTTAAGGGCATCCCAATAAGAAGCCCAGCCTTAAAGGTGTGGGACTGAATCCTGGCATGGGGGAAACCCCTTGCCCTTAGCATTTTATGATTAATAAATGTTATTCCAGGGCTGTGGGGAGCTCTGCCCTTGGTCAGGTACTGTATGCCATGGTTTAGAAATGGTACTTCCCAATTTAATGCTCCCACTGAAACCATGTGGCATTTACTTCTCTACCCTTCCCCTCTTCCTCCCCCTTCAGCAGGCTGAAGAGAACTGGAGGGACAAAAGGTAAAGATCACAGGCTGAAATAAGATAAATTTACTGGAAACAGCACAGAGATAAGAAAACAGTAGCAGCAAAAATACTAGTTACAGAGGGTACAAGAAATGAATGATTCATACAGAACCCCCCGACAGTAGAAAATACCCAACTGTTCCCTCCCACCAACCCAGAAGGGACCCCTTCTCTCTGAAGGAGGCTCCCTTCCCCTGGCAGTGGTGTGAGGTGATATAGAATAACCTCCACATCCTGGGCATACCCCTTCTTGGCTACTGCAGAAATTAACCCTGTTCTGGCTGGAACCAGGATGCTACAAATGTGAAACAAATAGAGCTTCTTTAGAGCTTCTCCTCTTCATCCTCCCCACCCCAAGTAAGCTTTCCTTTAAGCAGATAAAATTGCAGTCAGCTTCACTGGAGGTAGGGGAGTTTCTCATCTGCTCATAGGTGCTTAAAAGCTTTATTATGAGCTTTTCTACTGTAGTTGTCTGAGGAGGGACAATTATAAGAGATAGTACCCAAAACCATGCTCAGCTTTGTGAACCCATTGCAACCGTGTCATTTTGTCCAGCTTCACCTTTTTGTTTGTGTTTTAAGCATCTCTGTAACCAGCTGCCAGATCTGCAGGCAGAGGGAAGGCCCTGAGGCCAAAGCAGAGCTGTGTTAGATTCCTAGATGATTTTTAAAAAATTGTTTCCAAAATATGCATAAATTAAATTGACATCCCAGACCTCACAACATCACATCTCCCTTTAGCTGAGTTACCAAGAGAACTTCTGCTGATGTTTCAGTAAGTCCGATTATTTTAGAAAGTTAAATTCACCTCATATATTTTGCTGATTTTATTCAAAGAGTTTTCCAAATTAACAAACCTGAACTTTCTCTGGCACCATTGCACTGGCCTTTGGATACATCTCTGGCACCACTGCAGTGGCCTTTGGTGCCATTGCAACCTGAGAACAAGATTACTGAGAGACATCAGCAGAGCACCCACAAGGTGAAAGGTGTGATGGTCTGGAAGGGTTCTGAGAGGTCTAGAGGGAACAGGGTGGAAGGAATAGTGCTGGAGCAGGCTCCACTCCCCCAGGAGCTTTACCACTGCCTTTGCTGGGATCTGTCAGGCCAGGGTTAAAGCCCAGTCTCAGCTGTAATGCAGATCTGCAAGCACCTCAGATCCACCTGCCATTTCATTCTAAGCCCCTTGTGGTTTCCGTTGTGGGATTCTGTCACAGCATGTGTCTGAATCAGTTGATTCATTTGAGTTTCTGTGCTCCAACCTAATATTTATGCAATATGCACCTCATGCAAAGTTCCTCATTGTTATTTCATGGGGAAACAGCGTGGTACAAATTGGAAAAAAATATCTTCCCTCCCTGTGCTGTTTGATGCTGTACAGCTGTTCCAGAGTTGTTTTCCCTTCTCTTTTCTGCATGTTTTTGCCTTTGTGTGATTTGGTCTGTGAAGTGTCAGTATTATTTTATTTTGCTTTTCAATAAAACATTTTCACTTTTGCATTTCAGTCCTTGTTCATTTCTCATAAGTACTATCTTCCTCCCCATTATGTCAGCAAAATGCTGTTTAAGAAAGATAATTATGTGTAATCCAACAATCAAGATCACTTGAGACACCTCCTTGGAGGGGGACATTTTTCCTGGCTGTTTCATGTTGTGCTTGCAGAGGCACCTGAGCTACCAGGGCCATGCAGGCAGAAACACAGTGACACACAGCATTGAGGTATCTCACAGCAGTGGACACATACACACAGAAAATCCCTGGCAATCACAAGACAGAAAGATGAAAAGGAAACATCATCTCTTTGCTTTAGAGATCAAGTCAGAATGTTGAATGAAAATCTTGGAAATCTGGCCAAACCACAGAAATGAAACTCACTGTTAGGCTACTTTGCCCATCCCCTTCCAGGCAGTTGGGTAGAAAAGTTTCAGTCAGCTTCATATTTTCTCATCTAAGCCACTTTCTTGTCTATTTCCCTTGTTTGCCTGTTAGCAGGTAAGTTGAGAGAGAGCCTAGCACTTCCAGCCCCCTCGTAAAATGAATTCTTGTGACAATCTATGGATTTGAGGTCTATGGGTAATGGGATCTAGGGCCATGATAGTTATAATCCTCTGTTACATCTCTAGGGTGCATTAGGGAAGACACAAGTAAACAAACAAAATATTCTGTAACCATTTAGTAAAGGTGGAAGTTTTTTAATGTAAAGCAGATGACCAAGTGTATTGAATCCCCAAACCTCTGTGGTGTTATTGCTGCCTGTCCTATCCCGTGCTGTTGGTGTCACTGGGACCTGCACACTGTGAAGTGGCCACTCAGGATTTTTCATGAGCTGGGTAAACATCGTAAACTGAACATCCCAGAATATCCTGGTCAGACAAGTCTAAATGCATCCCATTCTCAGAAATAAAATCTGTCTTTGGGAATTTGAGCATTTTCCCTGCCAAAAAGTGTCAACTCTCAAAAAGTGTTGCAAATTCAAAACTGATAAAAGAAAACCAGCACTGTCACCTCAATCAAAACATTTCAATTCAGCATCTTCAGAGTCATTCATGTTAATTGAGCCTGAACTTTTTGAGCAGGCAGGTAGAATAGCGGACCTCCCAGGGGCTGCTCATGCCTAAATTTCACTATGGTTCTGTGATTCCAGTTTCAAAAAGAAAGACCTTTCAAACTAGCAAAAGATCTTTTTCTTTCACAAAATTTGAAGCCTGGCTGTTTTCAAAATAGGTCTCAATCAGTTGTAGAAGGGTTTGAATGAGGTCTGGACTCGGTAAATTGGACTTTGCTGCCAATCCTTTGTGCCTTTGAAAAAGGGTGTTAAGAACGTCACAACGTTAAGTGACAATTCTGACAGAGTTGACTTTATTATCTACTTTTGGTTTCAGTGAATCAGTGTTCTCCTGGGTGTGTTGGGGGGGGGGGGGAAAGAGGAATCCTCCCAAACCTTCTATACCAGAAAAAAAAAAAAAAGTTGATTTTGATTCCAGTATTATGTTATAAAACCAAACAGTGTCTTACTTGATCCATTAGGATATTACTATGTGATCCTTTTTCCTATCCCATGTTCTTGGTCTCCAACTAATGTAGTGACAATGAGTTTTACAGCTACTCATACGTATTTGAAAAGTATTTCTCTCTACAATATTAAAATAAGGTTCAACCAGAGGCAACGTGGTGGACTTTCTACTGTGAGATTAGAGAGAGCCAAGTGCTGGAAGAATAAGAGGCATTGCCATTGCAGGGAAGGAACAGTATTTTTATTTATATCAAAGACCAGTGTTCCACTGGCAGGGAGAGGGGAGTCTCCAGACTGAGGAATGAAGGTTTTAGCAGTGTGAAAGGGAAGGGAAGCAACAAGTAGCTCTTCTTCCCAAAACAGATCTTTGCAAGACATTCCTATATGCAGGTTTTTCTCTCTGAATCTGCAAGAACTCTTACTCAAATGATCCCTGTCCTGCTTGAACACCAACTTGTCCTTGGGTCCCCCTCATCTCAGGCACTCAGTCAGTATATGGTTTTTTTAAAGTTTTTACAGTTCTAATAATCAGCTTGGGTTAATTTGCAGAGTGCCTCAGCCCCATAATTCCCATAGTTTCCACTGCTCACCCATTAGCCGTGACACCTTCAATATGCTTCCTGCATCCCAAGCCACAGGTAGAAGTCCAAGGATATCCTTCAGGCTTGCTGCTTTTCAACATTCATAATAAAAGAGATGCTGCCCTTGCCTGGCACCATTCCAGCTAAGCATCTTGCTGAGCTTTACAACTTGCAATGAATCGCAAGGAATGTTTTGAAGCACGGTATTTCCACCCCCCATGATGGCCAGGAGAACTGATGGAGAGGTTTAAGGCTGACATTTTTGCTTTCTAAATTTGGAAGTTTCCTTTTCTCTGTGAGAGAGCCTGACAGGGAAGGAGGTGGATCTTGGCCTTGGCAGTGTGAGCTCTGGCAGATTGATGCGATTGCTTCACTTAGTTCTCCTGATGCACAGGGCTGCTCAAGCTGTGGGCAGGTGGTTCCCAAACAAGACCTGCCCTTTATTAAATGCCTGCACTTCCCTGGGCAGGAGTGATGCTGTACAGAAGTCAGAATACAGCGGTGGCATATCCTGGCTTCTCGTTTACCACTTCAGCCTTCTCAAAAACACCCTGCACAGCAAAAATGCTGCCATCAGGAGTGTGGGCAAGTCGAAAGTCACAGGGTGTGTGCCAGGTTTCCTTCTGTGGGAAGGGAGACCTGTGCAGGTATGCCACTAAACAGCTTCCTTCAGTTTTTATCTTCCTGCTCCCTTCTCCTTGTGCACCCCAACTCCTCTGTCCTTGTACTCTTAGATACCACCGAAGCCGTGTTCGACTTCATCCAGAGGAGCCGCAGGATGATCGTGGTCTTGAGTCCTGATTACTTGACGGAGAAGAGCATCAGTCTCCTGGAGTTCAAGCTGGGCATCATGTGCCAGAACGCCATAGCAACCAAACTTATCGTGGTGGAGTACAGGCCACTGCAGTGCACCCACCCCAGCATCCTCCAGCTGAAGGAGTCTGTCTCCTTTGTCACTTGGAAGGGGGAGAAGTCCAAGCGCTCCGGCTCCCAGTTCTGGAAGGCATTGCGGCTCGCCCTGCCCCTGCGCAGCCTGAGCGCCAGTGCTGGCTGGAATGAGAGCTGTTCCTCCCAATCAGACATCAGCCTGGATCCCATCCAGAGGAGAAGGAGCCGGTTGAAAGGGCAGCCTGACCCACGGGGCGCCACAGCAGTGACTCTCAGTCATGGAGCGATGGCCCTGACCCCTGAGTCAAAGGCCAAACACCGAGCTAAGCGCTTTCTGACATGCCGGTGTTGTGGGACCTATTGCAATGACAGCAGCAGACTCAAGCACAAGCATCAGGCTGTGGCTGAGACCAGGTGGGACACTCATCTCTGCAAGCCGGGCTTGAGCAGGCCGGCGGCACAGGGGCTGCAGGGCAGGGGTCGAGTCGAGCCCCCACCAGCACAGGCTCCTGCTCTTGCCCTCTGCCATTATAGCGACTTGTCAAACAACAATGACTTCTACGTACTCTAACCCATAGGCTGACAGCACTGCTGGTGCTGGGCCAGCTAAAGAAACTCGCTGCAGCCTCAGGAAATTTTTATCATATCACTGGCTGGCGTGATGCCTTTCAGCGTCAGTCCCATGCCAGCGTGGAGGACTGCAGCAATATCATTGCTGGTGACCTGAGCCACGGACCTGCAGCCATGCACAGAGCAGTGGCTGGGGGCTTCCTGCCCGGGTCCTTCTGCTGAATTTAAATTGCAAAGTGGAGCTGAAAATGTATTTCTCTGGCATTGCTTTTCCCCAGCCGCGGTCGTGTTTGCAGCAGGGCTCCTGCTGGGGTCGGGAGTGGGAGGGCAGGTCCCCAGCTGGAGCCTGGGAGGGAGGGAGCGGGGAGGAGCCATCCTTCTGGCAAGTAACCTTCGGAGAAGGGGGAGCGAGCCTGCATTTTGCAAAGAATAAAACTTTGCTAATGAGAGTAACAGGAACCCCTGCCAGTGCAGTTATATACTGTGGTTTAAAAGAATTTGGTCAAAAGTTCTAAGACAAGCCCTTTCTCGTCAAATAAAACTGATTTCTTTAACCTGCTGTTGTTAAAAGTGCCATGGGAACTGGTAAATGCAACTTGTTCACCAGGTGCTTCCTGGAAAAATGGTTTGCCCAAGCTGGCTCAGGTGCCCTCCTGTTCCCAGAGCTTTAGTGGACTCCTGGGCTTGGTCCCTCTCCCAGCTTCACCACATGACGAATTTGTTCTGTCAGCTGAGTGGCCTTTCACGCAGCAGGAAAGAAAGCCATTAAAAATCTAGGGAAATATGTTTTAAAAAGAATTCTCTGAGTAGTCACTGACCTCAGGGATAGGAGCAAGACCTCAAACGCTCACAGAAAACCTTCGGTGCTGAAGCTGAGGGGTCAAAATTCAACTACACTTCATTAAATAACCAAAAGAGCCTTGAACAGGCTCCCTGGGGCTACTGTTTCATCAGTCTGTTGAGCTGTCTGTCAGCAGCGTTTCTCACTCTTCTTTTGCAATGAAAACTTCATTTGCCTCGTTCCTCTTTGTATAACAGCTTCTCTCCCCATAGAGGAAGGGTGTTAATCCTGGGAGTCGGCTGCTTCCCTTCAGCTGATGCTCTGGCATGGCCGACCTGGTAATACCCTGCATTTATTTTCTTTCCCTGAGACAAAAAAAAGGTCTCCTTCACCACTCTGGTCAATCTAGTAATTGTGTGCCAGGATGGCAAGTAATTATTTTTCTTCTGCCTTGGAAATATGAACTGACCCCTTGGGGTACAGGGTCTGGTGGCCCCTGGGACAGATCTTTATCTGATGGCCTCAGGTGAAGCCCTAGTGAAATTGCTGGAGCTGTGAGGAAGGGAGCCATGTCTCATTTTAACAGTGCTGAAGTCGAGTTATAATTAACACATCACTTTCCTTCCCTCAGCAGGCCCTCTTCCTCAGTATTGCCCTGACTGTTTTGATCCTTTCCTTCTGAGATCAAGCACAGCTGACAGCTCTCCTGGTACAAATCTCTGTGAGTGGACTCCTAACAGCCAGCAACAGACTGAGAAATAGAAACCAAAAAATCTGGTGCTGAGTCAGTCTAAATAAAGCAAGGGCAATAAACCTCTACCAGCTCCTAGGAGCTAGAGATTCAGAATCTAGAGAACTCTCCAGGTGTGGATTTCTCTCTAATTTCAAGCAGACACATTGTAAATTGCTATGGAAAGTTTTGTCCATAGGTGGCCATTGCCAATGATCAAAGAGAAGAAGCAGGAATGAGATATTTGGAAAGCAAGCTGTTACATTGCAGGATGTTTTGTAAGAAGTAATCAAAATACCATTAAATGGTTAAATGGTTCCAGTTGCTTACAATTAGATGTGGGATGGTACTGTCAGTGAGTCTGGTAGTGCTGAAAAATGCAGCTACAAAATATAAACAATTTGTAATCAATCAGTCTCCAGAGTCAACATATTTGTTATTTGTTGACATTTAAACAGCTTTGATTTACAGACTTTGCCCTTATTTGAGTGTGGTATTGTCTTGGTTGACTACAACAATGGAAGACACAGGCAACAACAGCTGGAGCTCCTCACAGATGTACAGAATGGCCAAATGCAGCCTTTTGGGGCAAACTGTCATCTCTTCATGAAAGAACAAAAGCAAACTGGTAATGGCCATTGCTATTCCTTTTGCTTCAATAGGAATAGCAATTTTACCATTAGTGTAATTTTATCACTTCTTTTCCTACCCACCAAATGGACCCAGGGTCTTGGTTGCTTTTGTAACAAATACTGAGACAAGGTGGATTTCAGTGTGTGCAGAGACTTTATCCCCCAAGACCGAGGTCCTGGAGCCCAAAGACTCACCATGTTAGAGAGGATGTCTGACCAGAGACACAGGGACCAACCCATAGAACCAATTTCTATTGTGTTTGTCTCTTATCCTAAGCAAGTTGCTTGGAAATACTCCCAAGGACCAGCTTGATGTCCTGCTTTAGGACTAGAACAAACTCTTAGCAGAATTCAATTCTGCTCTCTGAAAATCTCTTAAAATCTGTTCATGTCCCATCTGACCCTGACTGGTGCAGACGGATGTACTCACTGTTCTCTTCTTTGCTACATGTGTGTTTGCCATTTGTATTCAAAAATGTAATCATCTCCAAAGTTAACAGCACAGTGTTATAACCACCTTCACTCCATACAGTTCTCCCCAAAGAACAGTTCAGAAGGAGCAGAGTCAGAATATATAGAATTTCTACTATATCCTAATACAAAAATATTCATATGATGTTGAATGTCCTACCTGTGGTATGCAACTGTAAAAGACTACCAGGTCACGACGTGCAGAGCCATTTCTACAGAAATTCCACTGCTCCATAGATGGTTTTAGTCTGTAGAGGGCTGGTGCTGTCATAAAGACACGGAACAAGCATAACTGAACAGGGGACACAGACAAGTCACTTAGTCCATCTCAACATCGACCTGTCTTCAGTTTAGTGATTGCAGAGGTCCGGTATCTAGGAGGTCTCTCTCCCTAGCAAGTTTCACTGGACATGCCAATAAGTGGGCTGCTCCTCACACCTGAAATGTTAGATAAATCACTAACCTGCAAGAACTAATAGAAATTCTCTTTCTAACATCAAACGGATTTTTATTCTCATCTGTTACACTAGATGCTGATCTCAGAGCACCTGATCTAAGTGTATTTATAGCAGACATTTTCCCAAACAATGACAAGATCGTGAAGGAACCAACAGATGCCAGAAATAAGGAAAAAACGCTTCAAACCTGTAATCCTTGCTCCACATTTATATTTTTTCTCCCAATGTTGATTCACCATCAATATCTGTGAAGGGTGGAACCACCTCCAGGATGGTGTTTTCCCTGTGTGACATACACAGCCTGAGAGCATAACCCAGAGCCATGTCAAGCAGGTGAGGGGAGACCATATGGAGGGAGGGAGCACCCATAGCACAGAGCTGCATCCTGGGGCTCACCACCCTGGCATTTGGCCTCACCTGGGATCTACAAAAATGTGGTGATGTTCTGGAAATGTATGAGTTAAAACACTGTGGCCCAAGTAGAGAGAAATACGAATGACCCTGCAGCTGCTTACCCAAATCCATGTGAAAGAGGCATCATGGTTTGACTCTTGTTCACATGGTTGTTCACTCTATGTACCACCGCTGGCCATTCTAGGGAAAGGCTGTGGCTCTGAAATGACATAATAAATGCACCGCAAAGGCTCCTTTCTGTAAAGACATTAATGAGACACATGGATGCTGCAGAACGGTTTACAGAAGATTATGGCTTGAATCCTTCAAAGTCCCAGACACAGTAATGGCCAGACATCAGGGGACACAGCATTTACACTGATATGCCTTTAATCAGGCTAATGATTTGTACTTCACTAAAATGTATCTGCCACAAAGTCATTTGGCTTGAAAACATCAAAGAGTTTTCCAACTCATCAGTATTTGTTCAAGTGAATAATCAGCCTCACCTTTAATATCACTCCTGATTGCTGTGTAGCCTCAGTTTTACTTCCAGACAAGGTACTGGTTCTACTCCTCTGCTGAAGCAAAGAGACTTCTCAGGTATTTTTTCTGCATCGTATTGCCAAATCATCTGACAATCCATTGCCCGTGAAAGGGTTGTTCACGAGTTTTCCAAAAGGTTTTCTTCCTTTTCTTTGCTATTTAATAATTTTTAGCCCCTGGGTGGCAGAGACATCTCTCCTGTTGCCTGGGCTGCACAAGAAAGTGTAGTCCCTGACCCACAGTTATTCACTGCTTCCCACTGACATTTCCTTCGTGCCACTACATCTCAGTTGGAAACCGGATTTCATTGCTTGTCCACTCCAACACCTTTCCCAAGGAGGTGTTATTGCTGAGGTGTTTCCTGGCATTCCACTGGCATGATCTTAGATGAACTTTTTTATTACACTACACTCTATCTGCCTGGGGCCAGTTCATCAGGCAAGGCAGATCACGTTGCGTGCTTGGTGAAGCGGGAAATAGCGATGACACACAATCTTTGTTCCATCTGCCATGGTTATTAGCAAATGATGTTTTATTTATCTCTGGATCAGCCAGAAGACACTGACTCCCATTAGAAACATGTTCAATAACAAATTCTTACCTTCTGAGATTTATAGGTTAATGGATAAAGAACCAAAAACCTGCTATCAATGTGTACAATGCTTACAAAACACTACCATGTACTACCATGTCTACGTACCCACAGTTACCAGCCAAGCTGGAAGTAGTATTTATAGAAAAAGGTAATTTCGGAATATCTGGTCCCATTGAGCCATTTTCACTGGCTACTAATGATTTCAGTGACACCTTGAAATTCTCTATGTGGGCAGTTCCATATTGCCCTGTCTGAGAATGAGCCTGCAGTGAGCTATACAGATTCACGAAGAACTTGAATTTTCCATTCACAGGAAATCTTGTTTACTTTGATTTTTTTTTCTCCTCTCCTATCATCAGCACAAGATGACATCAAAATTTTCCATGAAAACGGAAAACATGATTTGCATTTAAAATTATATTTTAACATAAACATGTTTTGAAAAGTTTTTTAAACAAAGCTCAAAATGTGCTATACCAAGAGTGTCAAAATCAGTCTGGTATTTCTGTTGTGTTTTGCTTACAGCATGCTTTGTTAAGACTAGTGCTTTTAAAAACATTTCAACTTACATGAAAACAGCGTTTCCCTTCAAAAAGTAGCTTTCATTATAAACACATTTGTTATCAAACTTGCCCTTTTCTGCATATGGGCCCAGCATTTTCTGTTTTCAGTATTTACAGTTTCTCAGTCTGCTAAGATTTATTAAAAAATTAGGTCAGTGATGCCACGAGCTCCCCAACAAGCCCTCTAGCAATTGAAAAGCCTCCAACTGTATTCTTACGGCTTACTGGAAAAAATCAACATGTTTGCCTATCAGATTGTATCAGCTCTTTAAATCTCACTCATGTTTGTGTATCAGGTCCAAGAACTTGGCTGTGAATAATGCCTTGCTACCTCTTTCCTCCTGTACATTGCCAACACAAATGGAGTTGTCTCTGCAGACAGCAATGCGTGCCTTCTGCTCTGCTCTCAGTCTTTCAGTGCACACTGTTGCCAGTGGAAGAAAATTCTGCTCCATTCATGCTTACATTTTAATTGCATGCTCCTTTCTGGAGGCAGGCAAGAGTAACATCTATAATTTTGTTTCACATCTCTGCCTTGAAAGCATCTGCTCCATTTGAGGATGCCCGAGAGAGCAGCTGCTGGCTCCCGTTCAGTATCAGCCTCGCTGGCACATGTTCATTTACCTGCATTTAACATCAGATGGCATTTCAGACTCACTCACTATACCCTTCAGATTTGCATACGTGAAAAAACCCCACCACGAACCAAACTAACCAGCATATACCTGGCATTTTCCCTTGATATCCACATCTATTTTGGCTGGTTTCATCCACTCCAGCAGCGCACTCCTGCCAGAGTCCTATTTCACCTGAACAACAGTAAATGCCCAGTTGGTCCAATTTTGCCCAACATTTGGCACAAAGCTGGACCCGAATGAAGAAAAGTGAGGACATCTGGGCTATGTCAATACATCACTACTACTCAGCTCCTCAGATAACCATCAGACCCCGTACGGGGCTGCTCTATTAATGCTGAGTTCTAGTTTTCTGCTTGCTTGGCTTCGTGGTCCATTTCCCTCTGGTATCTTCAAGGAAATGGTTTAATAATGCCAACAGTGTTAGCAGGATCCATTCATATAATTCTAATTTTAAGTGTTTATTATTACTTCTTTGGGGATTTAGGAAAAAAGACCCAAGTAACTGGGCTATCCTTTTCCCTGGGGACACCTTGCACTTCTGTTAAGCTTTGTTGTTATCAGTGAGCCAGACCTCTCACACACGCTGCCTCTCACTCCTGCCAAGCTCCTACACACAGACATAATTGGGAAGATGCCCAGAGTTCACTCTAAGCTTAATGCTTTGCTCAGTCCGGCTCAACTGCTTGCAATTCCTTTTATATTAATTTTATGCCAAGGGGGGACCCAAGGTCACCACTTTGTAAACTAGATCAAGATGATTTAGCTTCTCATCTTCATTTCTAATTTAGCTTCCCCTCTGTCTTGCCTGTCTGAATCTGAAGCTTCCTGACAACATTTGCCATCCACACAAGCAGTATCCAAATATTTCCAGCTGCTCTGCACACCAGTCTGACTATTAGAGGGAGACAGACTTAGCAGGTGGCTGGGACCCACCATCTGGTTGTACTCCATCCTACCTGCTTGCTTGCTTTCTCTCACTTATTCTCACTGAAGTACTGCCCTTATACCCCTCTGCTCTAACAGTATCTGGACAATTAAGTCTCCAGTGTATTCTTTTTTTCCCATCCTCCATGGGTAAGGAATTGTGTGCCAGCTGCTACCCAGATGTCAGGAGACACTTTCTTCTCTAAAGGGCCTCTACTCTTGTTTTGTGTGATGCATAACCTGACAGTAAACTTCCACAGGGTACACTAAGTTTCTTCAGTCTGACCCTGTGTACAGTGAAGAGGTCAACACAACAGATGCTTTTGAGCAGTGACTTCATCAGCAAGTGTGGTCCAAAACTGTGTACAGACGTCTGTCTGCCAGTTACCAGCGGAATGCTGGAGCATCGAGGTCGGAGCAGCCTGCAGGGTGTCACCTCCTGTCACTGGCTGTTTCGGTTTACTGAGTGGCTTATATTTATCTTATGAAAGGAGATGGAACAAGGAAAGATGTGGCAGTGAAAATAGATCACATCATTCCAATAATAATAATGAAGTATTCATCCTGGCATTATCAGTTGTACTTTTATTTATAAAAGGGTTGTAAATACAGTACTTGACAGGCAAATAGCAGCTCTCTATTGTACTACTACAAAGTGAAACTGTGATCACTCATTTCAGATTGAAGGTAACCCTTATTATTCTCTGTTTAGCCAATGCTTTTACAGAAACACAGAATAAGGAGAGCAATTGCCCAAAAGAAACCTCTAGGACTATTGTTGAGAATTCCTGGATGCCTAGCTGACACCTTAGCAGCATTTCCCATTGTCACCTTTATCACTCAGTCTGACTTACTACATTATTTGATTTTTGTTATTTTCCTCTCAGGTTTGCATTTGGCCTTTCTTTTTAAATACTCTGTGCTGCAATCTCCCTCCTCTTATAATTAGGGGAAGTTTGAAGCTCCAACTCCCTCTTGTCCCTGGCTGCAAAAGCAGAGCAGACAGGATTAGTATTAGACTAATTACATTAATATTTTCCTTCAATTTTTAAAGATAGAATGCACCAAATAATTAAGTAGTGTTGCTAGCAGGTGGCAGGGAAAATTCTTGCAACAAGTTCCACCTGCAGCAACTCCTTCACTGCCTCAAGCAACTCCCTTAACATCACCCCATTAAATAATCAGTCAGTGCTTATTAATCACACCAGCTGTGTCTAAGGGATACAGCTAGGCAAGCAAACCCTCAGAGAAATGACTGAGAAGTGGGGCTGGGTTGAGATATACCACCATATGCCTGCTTTGGAAGCAGGTGCTGGAAGTGAACGTCACCAGAGATCACTTTTCTTATGGATCACTATGGCAAAGTATGACTTATCTCCCTTAAGAAAAAACACTGAAAGGTGGATATCTCTGTGCTTCCAGATACCTTAATCTAGGTAATTGCTCCTGGTTACATACAGACTTCATAGCAGAGAGAGAAATTTTTGTATCTGTGAAGATTAGTTTGTTCAGCTGAAATACACCCTCTGTGTTGTCTCTATGGAAAAACTGAAGGTAAATGTGCTGGTGCTTCCCTGCTGCCTTCAGAACAAGCTCTTTTGAGCTTTGGGGTCCAGATTCCCAGGGGTTGCAGACAAAATTGCTCTCTCCTGTGTATCCTCCTGTCCTATTGCATGCCAAATTGATGTTCTAATTAGTGAGCTTAAAAGTCTTTAGTGTTCTTTCTCCATCTCCATTTTTTTGTGGAGTTAACCCTTTTTATGAAGTTCCCCTGGGCTAGCAGTTGAAATGCATAGGCTATCCTGGACAATCCCAGTCTGGATCAATACAGACCATTTTTTTTTTTCCCTCTTGATCCTCTCCTCCCAACTTTTTACTACTTCTCTCCTGGCCCATTTTGTTTTGAAGAGACACACACAGAATCTTGAGAAATCCTGACACTGTTCATGACTTGCTCTGCACAGAAGTAGTCAGACAGTCAGTAATGATAAATACATGGAATCCATACCCAGTGTGCACCTTCCCCACTGTGCCATCAGCTGTAGCTAGCACAGGCTGTTTGACACACTGAGAGTGTATCACACCTTCCTGAAGTGTCTCTGGAGTGCAGGTGGGGGGAAAATGTGAGTAGCTTATTTTGTCCTGTTCTGTATTTTCAGGGATGCTTGGGCTTCTAATTAAGGATTCATATATGAGAGTGAAGGCTTCACTTTTTTTTCACTCTTGTAACCTGGAGTCTTCTAGCCACTGTTCTTTCTGTTTGCTGTCATCTGTAAAGATTAGCAGTGTTTTCTACAGATGGAGTCAGACAGTGACCTTCAGGTGCAGATTAAAAGGCAGGGCATACAACCAACAGTTCTCTCTGCATTAAGCACGTGCCAGAAAGGTCAGTAGATACCTGGGAGGGGGCCCTTCAAATAGGACAGCAGTTGATGATTGCCTGGGGATTGTCCTGTTCAAAACACTTCTCTGGCATTCACCTCTCGTGGGCACTGGGTTCATTCATATTTCTGCCACAGGACAACATGCCTTGCCACCCTGATAAGGCAGCTCTTCTGAGACATCTCGCTTGCTCTGGACACTCTCGCATGGAGGCGTCAGCTTCTGCCGCGTTACTGTGTGTATCAGGAGTGCTGTGATATTTGCTCTGTGCTCCTGATGGGAGCTCTTCCAGCTTCCCCCACCTACTTCACACATAGATACACACACTTCAAGCTGTCCAGTGGATCTCAAGAGAGCAGAAACTATTTGCTAAAAATATTTTTGCAGGAGTTATTTATGGCCTGGCCCACATCAACCCCGTGGAAGCCGTTACACAACACCGCACAAAGGAGCCCTTATCTGGAGGAGCACACAGCCAGTTTTGCAGCCCAAGTTACCAAGAAGCAATTCTACTGACTCTTCAATCAAATCAGGAACTTGAGGCCTAGATGTTCAATTTAGATGTCAAGTCTTGTCAAGGAGGCTCCGCCAAGCTGCTTTCTCATGCCTTCCAATTTGAAGGGGGAAAGAGGATCAGAAAATGCTGTATCACTCCAAGGCATGGCATCTTTCTCTCAAAAAGCTGGAGGTAGGCAAAGCAGGTCTCTTTAGCTGGAACTAAGATCAAGATTAGAATTATTTTCTCTCTCTAGTTGTTGTCTCAATTGCCTATGTTAGGTGAAGGAGACTTAGCCCTTGGCTGACGCTGGGCACATACCCACAAGGCTGGGCGAAGAAATGGGATCTGGGTCATAAATGCATTCCACTGCCAGAACGTGCATCTAGCCTCGGTGGCTTTTGCTTTAAACCCTAATAAAGGTATGGGGAGTTTCTAAAGCCATTAATTTTCAAAAAATTACTCAAAATTCAGTGCAAGGGAGATGTAGCCTTTTGTTCTGGACTATCTCCACCTCCATATAGGGTTTTTTTTACTCTATTTATGATCTGCAATGGCCTCACGGGTGCTGATCTTTAAAGGTCTGTACTAAAACCTCCAGCCTCATCTATTATGGTGGGGATGTGAGACACGAGCTTATGCGGGTAAGAAAGCAGAAGATACTCTCAATATAATGAAACTGGTGGGATGCAAATGTACTAGAGGAATGACAGGAGTATCAGCACTTCCCTACCCAGCTGCTCAGTACCAGTGCCCACAAGTCAGAAGTGATTACAGCATAATTCCTCAGTTAACTTAGGAGATGGCAGAGGGGAAAAAGCATGGAAAGATATGAATCTCAAGTTAGGATCACACATGATGGTTTCTCCTTCTCCATCATGTCACTCACCTTCTAAAGGAATTCAGGTTGGTTTAACACACTTGTTTTCATCAAATCTTTGGCAGCAGGTCCTTATGGTTTCACTATCAGTTCAGTACTAATGATGGGATGCTCTGTAACCACTTGCATGTCCTAGATCTTGGAAAAGCTAATCTCAAGACCTCCTCTCTTCCCTCTTTTTAAGGTAATTATTATGCTTGCCCTTTTCCATTCCTTTGAGACTTTTGCTGTCATCTTTGCCTCGAATGCAATTGTTAATAGTTCAGAGGTTTAATTAAGCTAATTCTTTCTATAAGCACTCTAGGGGGACTTTCAGCAGCCCTTGACAGCTCGAATATATGGAGTTTTTTAAAGTCTGGATATTTCTTGAGGTCATTCTTCCACTATGCTCCTTCAGAGTAACCTATTCCTTTGATACAATTAACTATGTTAGAATTTACTTGTTTGTGAAAAATAGACCAGAATTAATTTTGAGTCCCTCAGTTTTACATGCTTTTTTTACCCGTTTGCTCTTTCCCCCCACAAAGTAATAGGCCAGTAGCATCTTTTGTCACAGCTTGTTTTCCCCATTCCCTTGCACATCCAACTCTCTCCTTTTGGATGACCAGGCCAAAGTTTTGCTTTCTCGGGACTCTCAGAAAAACAGGGACACAAAGAAACCATTAGAGCTGGAGAATCAGGTGGTATGTACATGCTGATAATACCTGTCTACTCTATGGAAAACCTTTGTGGGACTGTGGGATTTTATTATCAGCACTTGGGTGCAGGCGAACAACTCTGAAGGGCGTTTGCAGCCTCTTATGTATTTACTAATTTTAGTATTGTTAGATCTGCCTTGAGTACATTTCAGCAGAGTTTGACTGTGTGTGTTATCTGGGTTCCCCAGGATGAGGAGAATGGCATCCCTGGAGCTCGCACCGAGGAGCCTCATGCTGCCTCAGCTCTGTCCAGGTCTACCCTGCAGCTCTGCAGAGCTGGAACTGCCCAGCAGTACCTATGTTTTTACCACTGAGGGCACATCTCTACATGAAATGGGCACGAAACTGCCTCACTTGTGTACAAATACGGGAACTCAGAGGAGAACTGCTTCTGATTACCCCTTTCTATTGTTTCCTGGCGTTCCTAAGTTGGCCTGCAGGATGGCTGTCAGCTGTCACTGTTCATAAAAGAACTACAAATTTCTTTTCCTAATGCTTTTTCTGCCTCTTGAGTTGTCAAGAAGAGCTAAGGGCCCATGAAAATCAAGTGATTCCATTCTAGTTTCCCCCATCTCAATCAGTTATGAGCTATTAAGATCAGTAGCAAACTAACAGGCAATAACAAACTCACGTGCAAGAGACTATCAAACATCTGCTGCTGTGGTTTTCCTTCCTCTGAAGTACTTGGTTATTATCGGAAACAAGATCTTGAACGCTTGGTTATGGAATAGTCACACCTATGTCTCTAAAGGGTCAAAAAACAGAAAGCAGTTTTTAAAAGCTTCAATCATTATTTTAGCCTATCAGCATTTTCCAGCTGATCTGATTTTGAAGGACTGTCTGCATCAGTGTTTAGTCCTCTGGGATGGTAAAGCCAAGCATGGATAGACATCTGCATGTCCTATAGGTGACCGTGAATACAGGTTAACAGTTTGCCCGTAGGAGAGCAGCCCATGTCTTACAGATGCCTTTTAGTATACTTAACCTGATTTTAAAACTTATCAAGAGCAGGACGATGCTTGAACCGGTATCTCACCTCCCTCGATGCCACCTGGTGGCTGCTGGGGCCAGGAGCTCTTAGAACAGGAACACAGACTTTATACAAACCATTCTTGAGATGAGGAGGAATAATTAATGGTTATTCTTGGCATAATAAGGTTAAAAATCAGTTAAAAATCAGATCTTAATCATCTACTGGCATGAATTAAGCCACTGAATCCACTGTAGAGCCCAGTATAGACATGGGTCAGCAGAGCTTGGGCAGTTGTAGCCTAGAAAAACCAAACAGAAAACCATTTGTGAAAGTGAATTTCGTGTAGAAAAACACAGAAAAAGAGCATCCTTAAAAAACACAGATGCTGATGTGAAGCTCTGGGTATGCTGCATGGACATGGAGCTGACAGACAGGCAGTGGTTTCAAACATGGTTGCAGATTTCATGTGGGTCTTTCCCAGTTTCTTCCAAATCCTGCAACGCATCTAAGTGGTGTAATAATATTCCAGCTGATGATACTTTGCAAAAAATCCTAATTAGGACTGAATTCTTAGGTGCAACTGTAGGTATGATAATATCCTAATGAAATATGTCTAGAAATCAGTGACTGAGCAAATCATCTAATGCAGCCTCTCCTCCTTCATTCATAAATTAGTTGGGATGTACTTTGTCCTATTTTGTTGTGTTTTGTGTGCTGGGTTTTTTAACTCACTCTAGTCAGTGTTATGAGAGAATGGCTTCCAGCCTACCTGAAATATTCCTGTTAATCAACCTTCGCATAAAAGCTCAAGGCTATTTCTGAGCTTAACTTTTCTGTTAAATTTATTTGTGGTCCCCAGGTTATTTTTGTTTGAGTTTCTGTAAAATAGTTTATATGTAAAAACTACTGAAAAGTATTTTTCAGTCACATGATAATAATCCTATTCTCTGATCACAAAAACTGACTCTATGAGAGTTTCTAAATAGTATTTTGATTTTTTTTTTAATTTCTGTTTTACTAAGGAATTTAACTCCATTTGCATTTTTGGATTATCTTGGGTTGTAGCAAGAGTGTCTCTAATAAGGCAAAGACAGACTGGCATTTTCGAAATAAAAAATATTACTCTTTATTCTTAAATTTAAAGCAAAAGCGCTTTTTAATACAGTATTTTCCAAGAGTTTGTTTTCCATACAGGACAGCAATTGCAAAATTCTAGATGTCTATTCTAATCCCTCTCTTCCCCTGCTACTGTTTAAACAAAGATCAGTGTTGTTAATTTTCCAACTAAGAGCTCTTTTAATAGTCACTTACTCAGACCATAGCTCACAAAGTCTATAGCCCCATAGATCACAAAATATGAGCTCATGATCTGATGAATTGTCAATTGTTTGCAGAGTTTGTAGGCAACACAGCTTTGGAAAGGAATGTGGAACAACTATTTTTGCTTCCATTATTCATCCATTCCTTTTTCCCCCAAATAGTCTCTTTTCAGTTCCAAGGCATGTGCAGACTAGAAATAGCATCAGCCCTGGGGGATTTTCCTTTACCAATCCCTTGGACATTCATTCCTGATTTAGGGTGTCTGTTCTCAATTTTTCAGAATAGCATCTCCTCCTGCATGGACAGTGGTGACAGGCTGCCTTGGGAGAGGAATATTCTTAATTGGGCCAGAGAAAGTCAGAACAACTTCACTAATTGTCTACCAGCCAGCAGATGTAGCTGGACCTGATTTTTATTAATTGGAATAGAAAATTTCCTGGTTTATGCTTAATAGTCACTAGAGGGCAAAGCAGGTCTCCATAAGGCAAACTTGCAACCCACAACGGAGGTTCCCTGGCTCTTGTCTTTGTCTCATGAGGCTCTGGTGTGGCTCCTGGGGCAGAGCTGGACAGTCCCTGTCTAGGCCTGACTGCTGACTTAGCTGGTTTGGGACATACTCAAGTTTGCCCAGAGACTGCAATTCTTGTGTGTTTCTGGTTTTGGACAGTGTTTGCATCTATGATATTGTTTTGCTTGTATAAAAGCATCTTGTAAGGTCAGGGTCCTTGTGGTCCATCATCCATCCAGCATCTCACTACTAAAAGATGCCAGGAGTAAAATACATTGAGCTGTTTTCCTAGAGTGTCCTCTCAGCTGTGACTGAGATAATTCCAGATGCAAAGCTCAGACCTTTGTAGATAGCATATAATTTTCTTCTTGAATTTTGGAATACTTTTTGCATCCCAGTAGCCCTGAGGTACTTGCAGTGCTCTTTCACAAAAAGCCACTTGGCACTGTGTGAAAAAACCCCTTCCACTGGTCTCTCTTGGATGTGCTCCTGATTGTTTCACTCCATGTCCCCCTGTGTTAATATTGGAGAAATAGCAAGCTGCAGCCTCCTTTTCATCCTCAGCAAGCCCATTGTGAGTTAAAGTAGCTCTGCCATGTTCTCATGTATTTTTTTTCTCTTCTGGGGTAAAAATTCCCAATGTATGCAGTGGTTTGGACATTCATGAAGTCATTCATCCTGCATGGCAGATCAGGAACCACCCCTTGAAGTCAATGTGAAGCTAACCAGGGAAAAGATGGTTGAGAAGGCACAGGAGGACACTGGGAAAGCAAAACCTAGAGATGACAACTCCAGGACAACAGAACAATTTTTTTTGGCCTGTCTGTGGCCTCAAAACCTTGTGAAAACCCACTAAAGTCAGGATAACAAAAGATACCAATGAAGCCTTAAGTGTAAAATCTCTTGACGTTGTTCCAAAAGTAAGCTGTTTTCATGTTGGTGTGCACTAAAAGGCCTTTGCAGAGTGCTTATGTAGCAAGAAGTCCTGACTCTTTTAAGGTGAGACTTGTGCTCCTGAACTTCCTGATTTTCAGCATCCTGGTGAATATGAAGGCTTCTGAAATAAAGAGCAAATATGTTTTGGTGTTTCTAAAATAAATGTTGGGCTTCAAAATCTGCTGACTGAAGGATACTTCAGTCCAAAGTGCTCCAAATTTGGGTGAAATCCTTAAAAATGCCTTCCATTGTTTTCACTGACCTGAAAGCCCATTTTTCAACCAGTTTGGCTGGAAGTTTTTCAGTGCCAAGATTGAAATCGGTCTCCTTCATGCCACTTACTAAGTCCTGCTCATGTGGAGAGTGGAGGTCGCTATGGGCCAGCTTACAGGGCAGAAACAGTTGGGCTGTTGGCAGGTGTCCCTGGTGCCACAGAGGTGGATTGAACTCCAGGTGGAAAGAGCCTGCACTGAGTTGACAAGGGATTCCATATGAGCAACAGGGTTTCCCTTTCCAGAGTGCCAGCATGGGAATTTTTTCCTGTGCAGGAAAGGCTTTTCAGTCCATAGATAAGATGGCAAGTCAGCTCACAAACAGCACCTCAGGTGAGTCAGTATTCTCAGCCCTGAGCCAGAATCAACAAAGCCTATGCTCAGGCCTGACTGCTGAGAAATAATAATTGCTTTTTGAATTGTAGTCATGTTCCATGTGGAGCCATTTAGCTGAGGTCTTTTGTTCCTCTGAAATCCCTGAAATGAGCAGAGAGGGTGTAATGCTCAGGGAGGTCTGTGACAACCCAAAGAAGGTTGGAAAGGCCAGGACTTTCCAGTCCACGGGATCACAAATTTGCACCAGTGTGTGCCAGCTCCAATTGGCACTCTCAGCAGACTGATGAACAGGCTGTCAGCAGCACACATGGTGCAGAGTGGGGCCAGAGCACGCAGCAGCTGCCGAGCCATTGACTGGAGCTTCCGTGCTTCTGGGAAAGACCAGCTCTCCCAGCTCACACTGAGAGTCCCAAGAAAGTGAATGGGAGGATGTATTTTATTTTGATGTATCTATGTTTGGCATTACTGCAGGAAGGACAAGGATCTAAGACTTAATTTTTTACTTGTATCCACTTAAAATGAGGTAGCTGAATGCCTAATCTGGACTTTTTGTTTGCAAAGCAGCCACAACTCACACTGAGCACAGGAATAATTTTAAGTTCTCATCAGTTCTGGAAAATGGGCCATTAAATAGGTCATTAAGTATAGCATCAGCTGCCTCACTTCAGCCACCCAAGCTGAAGAAATCTGACTGTTGCAAGGCAAACAGAGGCTAAGATGAGTGCTGGTTTCAGGCTGGCTGGCCACGTTGTTGTTTCCTGCTGCACTGCAACAGCACAGGCAACCTGGTAGCCTTCAAACACATGCCATTAGGTCCACACTGGCATTTAATAACCCACTTTCTCAAGAGAAACCAAACCAAACCATGTTCCCAGAACACAGCAAGATCCACAGCCCCATAGGACCTCTGGAAGTGGCAATCAGAGCTTTTAACTTTTAGATGATTGACTCATGCCTAGTTGAGGTTGGAAGGTCATTCAAACAGTGGCTCTTGATATCCTGCTGTGGAATGAGCTGACTTCCGTCTCTTTAGGAACCTACTTGTCCATAGGAGAAAGACGCTGGTACCTCATGGAAGTGGTCTCCTGTGGACACAGGAATGGCTACCTCAGTCCAATGGTCCAGCTATCCCGATGTGCTGTATTTGGCAGTGACAAAAACAATCCATGGGAAAACATGTAAGAACTTGGCAAGGACATGTATCTCCCCTTGTTTAGGGAGGGTCAGATTCAGAAGGAGTTTCTCTATCTTTAGTAACTCTATACATTTCTACTTAATGGAGTTTCACTGTCTTCCTTGTTCTCACATAGACTTGTGGCATCCACAGCATCCTTAGACAGGAAGAAAAGAATCTGAGGAGTGAATTACAGAGAATGGATATGAAGAACAGTTGGAAGCAGCATGAGAAAGCAAGCCAGCTTTTTTCTGGCTCAATTCCTCCTTGATGCAGCCGTAAAGAGGCCTTTTCCCAACATGCTGAGCCACAGCTTTGGATTTGCTGAACCAGTTTGTGAAGAATCAGGAACACACAGAAAAAAAATATTAGTGAGGTATTTAGCATGAATGTGAGCAAAATAAACCAACTGTGTGACTATGGGATGACCCCACCCAAACCCGCTGTGTTCTATAGGTCCCGGAAACAAACCTGAAGGCTCAAATAACATCATTGTGCTACAGTGAGCTCTCCTTTTTGAAACATTTAATGATAAATGTTTAAACAGCTGCCCTTGTAGGATTCGTGGAAGGTGAGCAGTAAGGCATTGTCTTGTATTAAAGCCACAACTGGACTTTGGCCAGAGCTGAGGAATTTGTGGGTGACAGGAGTATATTTTTCATGCATTTTGCTGAATCCCCTGCATGGCGTAACTTTCTCTGTGGGAGATTTAGCCAAACAGTCCAAAGAAAAGAAAGAAATGTGGACAAACCAGCTTCTGTGATTTATTGCCTTAAAGCCATTCAGTAGAGATTGTCCCAGCTGGTCATAAACTACATATTTCCTACTTCAGTGGAGGGGAAGAAGGGTTCTGGATGCACATTTTGCCCAGATAAAGATCTCTATTCTTTAATTTATCTCACATACTTAGGACAAATGAATAGTAGTGTTGATCTTATCTCATACTTAATTTCTTGTTTATGTATTTTTTTTTTATTTTATCAATCCTCTTCCCCTGCTTTTTCCCCATTCCCTCCTAGATGGGAAGTTTCTTACATTAGCTTTATATGCAGCTAGAGGGTTGATAAAACTAGTAAATTAACAACCTTAGTAACCATAGTGCCTCATCTGATGTGATCCTAGAGAATACAAATACTTGAGGAATGCTGAGTGGTTTTTTTTTTTTCTTTTAGTACTACTAACTGTGCTTTTCTTCTTAAATATCGATTGAGATTACAGATTCATTAATTAAAATAATTGTGAAACTCCGAGTGTGTGTCTGCATTAGTGTTTCAGCTCAGATCAACTCCCTGTAGAAGTAGTTTGGTTTGCGTTGTGGTGCCATCTTAAGGATGCTTGGATTACTGTCTCTTTGAAGGAAACTTATTTGGAATATGTGTTTCCCTTATCCATTCCAGGCACTATTGGGAAATCAGTCCCTAGAGCCACACTGTATATGACATGAATCAAAAAACAGGAAAAAACCCAAACAACTAAGCCCCAAACAATAGAACCATGAAATGTATTTACTCTGTATGTCAAGTCCTCAGCAAAAATCTTCCTGGTCCCTGGCTCTGTGCCTCTTAGTCCATCCTACTTGCTAATATAAACATAGTCTTAGAAAATCCACAGATAATCCTCAGTGGATTTGAAAGCTTCATGGCTAAGCATTTCCAGCATAATCACAAAGTAACTGTAAAAAATTAAACGAGTCCAGGTATGTTGTGTGTTACTTCTCTCCCTGCAAGATATGTGAAACACAACTTTTCCTGTTGTAACAGATAAGAATTATTAAAAAAAATAAGTTGTCTTTTTTTATTTCCATGTGAATAAAATTCTTATTTCTGCAATATATTGAATTGTTGGGACTGGAAAAATCTCGCTGTAGCAAACCTCTGTTTCCTCTGATGGACCTGTATGTGCCATGGGACTTCAAAAGCAACTTTGCATTGTACTAAGTTCCACACTTAAACACTTTCCACGTGTCTAGAAATCCATTTATCATGAAGGTGACTGTCCTTTAGGGTGTGATCCTGTCACCTGCAGCATCCCATCACTGCTGGTGGCTTGTCCTTCAGCCTTGGGCGCAAGGATCCACTAAGCATCACACAAGTGCAAATCTCCACATCCCATCTCCTCCCACAATCTTTGTCTCTCCTGCCCCTTTTGATGATTTTAATTATTTAATCATTCATCAGAGCTGCCTAAGGTGCAGTAACTGTGGTGTTACGGGGGCAGAGAGGTGCAGTGTGGGGGAGGCTGCGTTGTTGGGAGTGGGATTAAGTGTTCCTTGCCACTGCACTTGGATATCTGTGCACTCCACACTCTGACCTGAGTGCACACACTTTGCTTTTTTCTGGTGACAAAGAAATGAAATTAAATCAACTAAGAATGATTCTTTTGAGAGTGAGAGAAGAGAAAGCGAGTGAGATGGGCTGACACACATCTGATCCTCACAAAGCTGCTGCGCAGGTGGGTGGACAGGTGGTGATTGACAAACAGTGTGTCCTGCTCCAAGCTGACTCAGAGGATGTGGAGGTAAAAAAGCAGATGCTACTTCTGCCACCTCACTACTCCAAGTATTAAACTTCCTTCAGAAGTGAGCTAGTGAATAATTTTGTTAAAGTGTTGGCAAGATCTCTGAGCTTACAATGGCAGATTGTGAAATGTTTATTTCTTTGTTCCATGGGACTTTCCATAAAACCTTTGAATGCGAACTTCTTTCCCTTTCTCTCTCTCAGACAAGTGCACACAGGTGCCAACACCTCCACCTGAGTAATAAGAGATAATCACTTTATCTGTAATTTTTTTTTGCTCATAAACAATCCAATTACCATGAATACTTAGAAGGAGGTTCATGATGGTGCTGTAAATCAGGACCGAATTTGATGTCTAATACACATTTTTTAATAAATATTTTGTAATTTGAAAAAAAAAAATCCTGTAAAACACCAATAGTCCTGATCTTTTGCCAAACTCTCCTTTAGCAGAAAGTTTGCTTTCAATTCAGATGTGTTACTTTTTCAATACCCTAAAGTTTTAAACAATCTTTTTGCAGGACTTTTAGGGAAATTACAGACAATTAGAATGTGAAATTTTTAACAACTCTCACAAAATAATAAACTACTGAATCTACTTTTTTCTATTTCATTTTTACCTCTATGAGGCCAAATACACTGAAATGCTGTGTTATCAGCACCCAAGACACTCATGCTATACCTTCTCTGCTGTAATCTGCAGAGCTTGATGCATGTAACTCCAATTGCTCTTCAGTAGTTGTCTGAGTTTGGGGAATCTATCCTTTCCCAGACAGTGCTGGTGGAAGCCTTGTCCTCTTCTTGCCCACCGTTTTACCAGACCCTTGTGGACATAGATTTTATGGAAAGACAATTGATAAAGAAAGAATTAATCAGCCAACCGTCCTTTCAGACATGAGATCTGCATGTGGAAATTCCTTACAGACCTTGAAACTCAAATGTAGAGCTTTGGGATTTAAGAGTATAAGTTCAAACTTGGCAAAAATAAGCGACTCAGTGATTATGAATAGTCACAGCCTCCGTGTTTGCAGCTTATGTATCACTTCTGCAAACACAGTGGTTTATAATTGACTGAGAGGAGAAATACATCTTGCAACACCCACCAGCTTCTGTATCCTGGGTGATTTCCCACCTGAGCACCTTGCTGGTCTGTTTTTTTCCTGTGGAGAAGTTACAGCACCATGCTGGCCATGATTTCTTTTACCTAACAGGTGCTGGTGATACTTTATTTTGCAAATGAGGCATTTCATCAACTATTATGAGAATAAAGAACTGCTGGAGCTGAGGGGAGCCAGGGGGGATGTGAAATGGAAAGAAAGGGAAGTAGGGCAAAGAATGACTCTGCAGACAAATCCTCCACACTATTGAATCTTTGCTGGCACAGAAAAAAATCAAACATCAGAAAAGTCATGCTTCAGTTCTCCACTGTTGCATTATCCTTTTCCTTTTCTTCTGCTACTTCAAAATACCTGCAAGTATGCTGCCCTCCTTGAAGCAGGCTCCTTGAAACTGAAGTGTACATTTCAAAGACTGTGTAAAATATAACTCTTTGTGTTTGGCTTGGAGAAATATTTGTTGGGTGGAAAGGAAAAAGGAATTTAAGTAGCTGGTAGTAAGCAAATGTTCTTCCACTGCCTGCTCAAAGCACATTGAAACTAAGGACAGATCTTGACCATGCTGGACAGAAGTTGCATCTTGTGACCTTAAAAGAGAATTGGAGCTCTTGACAGGGCATTGCAAAATCAAACACCCCTAAAACTTGTGAGACGCGTCCAGAGATGGGTAAGTTCGCATTTGTTAGTGTGGCGATGCCACAGAGATGACAGTGAGGACTGGTTGCCTCAGCACCTGTCCCCGGTGCAGGGCAGAGTCCTGAGCTCCCTGTGGCACATCTGTTCTGCTGGCAGGGCTGTCACCACCCGGTTTGAAGAGTGCTGTAATCTACACGTGGAGCAGCAGTGAAAATATCTCATGCCATCTGATAACATCCCCTTCCTGTTCCCCCGCTTTGACCTTTTTATCATCTCAAAGCCTCTTTGAGCCAGAAAAATGTTGGTATCCCACGTGTACAGATGGGGACCCAAGGCCCAGACTGCTCAAATATTGCTGCCAGTTTGTGTTACAAGTTGCTTCACAACATCCAGTGAAGATATCACTGGTGGAAGAATGAGAGGGTTTTTTTAATTCCATACTTGATGACTTAATAGCAAGTATCTTTTTGTTCCTGGATTCCACACGAGTCCAATGCTTTCAAAACAGGTCTTCTGGTGAGTTGGCAGGAGAAATAATAACGAACTCACCCCCTGGGTGACATGCTCTACCTGCTTTACTTTCCTCAGACAAATCAGGGAGGACAGCAGGTTTGGATCACCTTTTGTTTGCTGAGCATGTCCAGATGAGGTGATTAGCTCAGATAAGTGGGTAGGCCTTGGCTTTCTTAGTATATACTTGTCTGTCCTCATTTCTTTTCATTTTGACTCAGGTGCCAAAGCACATTACCATGATGATGAATATACAAAGGTCTTGGAAAATTGGAATTAAATATGTGTATTTTCTGTAAGTTGAGACATCATGGAAAAGGGAACTCTAAATCTAGTGTAAATAGCTATCAACCTACTTCTGTTTGTTTTTCAGTCCAATTGTCTAAGCGTGCTATACCTCATGTTTTAAAACAGTACTTGAGCTGAGCTGATGCCAGGCTGCATCTCTCTTCTCTTAGAATTCCTAAGCAGCACGTACTTGGCCAAGGAGAACAGGATGGACACTTGAGTTTGGTGGTGTCCAAAGCTTTGATGTGCCACCCACCCACTCTTTGCCACTTCATGGCTGGGCAAGGGGTGAGATGCATCTGGATTTAGTGTCTTGCTTGGGCACTAAACAAAGCAACAATAAAGCTTTGTTGTGCTTTAGTATTTTGTCTGCAGTTTTTTGTTGTTTTCAATTGCTGAACTGCCATAATTCTCTGTGAATTAGCAATTCCCTGGGTATATTTTGGAGTTAGCTTAATAAATTTGATTTTGCTTGAGCCAGGACTTGAATTCTTTCATCTACATTCAGAGAAGACGAAAGACTTTCCCTAAGTAAGTTTATTTGAAGCCTCAGCTTCATGCAACCACCTGAAAGAAGCCCAATTTTATTCATGCAGAAGAGGTACCTCAGTGCTTAAAATAATTTCCAGGGAATAATAATTTCTCACACTTTGTGTGACTTTCAGCACAAAACAGTAAAATAGATCCCCAGTTTTTAACTGATTTTTGACCTGAAACTGTTCCACAGCAGAACTGAACATTTCAGAAGTTGTAATTTCAGCATAGTTTGAACTAAAACCAAATATGACTTCCCTTGAAACAAATAAAAAACCCAATTATTATTTCATTTTGAAAGATCACTTGGAAATAAGAAATTAAAGCATTGCATTTAAAAGTTATTCAATAGTTTAGAGAAACATAATTCTAATTTTGGCTTTACTACACTGCTTTTTGATCTAGATTTAAATAGTATTTTGATTGACAATCAGTTCAGTTAAAACTTCCCCTCTGATTGTCTTCGTGGTCCTCTCCTGTACAAATGCTCAGCAGGAGGTTCAGGAACGAGATCAAAACCATCACCTTGATCTGGCCAGGCAGAGCCTGTATCCCAAGTCCATACCCTGAAAGATGTTCAGCTCCTGCAATCAGAGTGTTCCCTTCTTTGACACTCAAAATATTGCCAGTTAACACAAGAAAAGCAATTTTCCTGCCTGTGGACCTCTGAAGTAACTATTTATTGCTTACTCTCATGGGGAATAGAGGAAGATATGGCCAAGGAAAAAAAATATGCCAATGTCAAAACTAATTAAAACTGTCAAAACTAATTAAAAATGTTTTCCACTGCAGGTACAATCAGGCCGGAAAATCAGTGTTATTTGACACCATTATGGTCAAGGATACCACAAGATATATGAAAAGTCTTGGACTTGAGATGAATGTGCATGTATTTCTGCATGTACTCACTCACATGTTGCCAGAGGTATCATAAGTCATTCTAAGATATTTGCATGTAATATTAAACTTTCTGCCACTGTGTTTGTGCCACAAAAATATTTAAACCCTATTTTGTGCTTAAGATCCAAGTTGCTACTGAAGTCTAGGAGCCCAAATAGGCTGAAGGATCCCTCTGTTGTCCTCCTATGGTGTGTGCATTATTCCAGCTCAATTAATCTGGCTGGAGGGCTGCAGCTCCAAGCAGTGCTCTGCTGGTGCAGCCTCGGTGCTCTTGGAGATGATAATGTGCAAGCAAAAAACCTGACCCACCCAGTGGCTCATATTTGGGTGGAGGAGGGCCAGGCTGCCTACAGTGGCACCGTGTCCATTAGGCAGCAGGTTCCAGTGGAGTTCAGGTACCCAGGACCTGCCAAGGATTGTATGCCCATGTCTCATTTGCAAGTTTCAAAGCCATTGGGAAGCAGTGAGCCAGTGCAGGGAGCAAAAAAAACATCTGATAAATTCTTTGTTAGAGGCTTGTTCAAGTTTTAATTAATCACATTCAATAACAATTCAATTAGTTCCACAAGTTAAAAATTACCAAGTTAGCTGCACATACTGAGATGGACGCATTCAGGGCCGATACAAAAATAGTCTGGCAGAAATGAGAGGCATTGAGTAAGGCAGTGATCTCCTGGGACATTTCTGGAAATTGTTCATGGCTATTTTCCACGTCCTCATTCTCCAAATGCTTCTGGCATTGCTTTCCTTCTCTGACCCAGGCCCTGCACGGCAGAGCTCCCACACATCTTCTCTTGCTAATGGGCAAGAGAAGAGACTACTGGTGTGAGTGGGGTGCTGTGGTTAGTCAACGAGAATGGAACCTTAGAAACTCAGTCACACTCTGCTAAAAGTGGAAAAGCCCTGAGAAGATGAATACAGACAAAACAACAAGAAAGAGGAATATAATTGAATAGTATTGGTCTCTCTGAGAGCCAATGGTCTCAGCAGTTCAGCTGTCAGCCCTCAGGCTGCTGGATACCACAGTCATGTTTACCAATAAGAAATACATTGTATAGCACCATCTCTTTGCTCTTTGACTTCTATCTTCCATTTCTTTATGTATTTAATCCCTTTTATCTTTTACAGCTCTTGGATGGTGTTCACTATTTATATTGAATCAAATACAACAGGGTTCTGATGTGAATTGTTGGCTGGTAAAATAGGAGGTTGAGTGAAAGTCATAATCCCATGCTTTATAGCATTAAAAACTTAGTGATATAAGTATACTGAAGGAGCAGAGAAACTCTTTTACCAAGAGGAAACAAAAAATTCTCGACTAAAATTTTTAGTGATTCTTTTAATAATAAAACAAAAATTTAACACTGAAAATCATCTTCTGCAAACTGGGTCCATATCTTGCCCGGCATCTTTCAGGTGAGATGGCTTTTGGTTGCATTGCTAGGTATTTCTTCCTCCATTTTCCACGTTTTAAGTTCTTGTGGGATATGTCAGAGAGAGATGTTTCACCAGAGGAAAAGGGAGTACAATTGGAATTTCGAGGAAGTCTGCATTGTTCTGTACACACATACCCACATGTACAAAAATATCTGGGCCAGCACACCTGCAATGTGTCACTGGTGTCTCTACATGTATCAGGCTGGTAGAGGTGCGGGTCCTATCCCACCTGCAAGCTGACCTGCGGAGTAGATCCCCCAAAGCTGATAGGGTTGCTGAACATTTAGTCTTGTCAAGTCGGTTTGCCTTTACTCTGGCAATGCCGTCATGAAGATTCTTCCCTCAGGTTCCAACGTTTCTTTGTATTTCTGGAATCAAGAGCACTGTTTTGTTTCAAATCGAACTTGTCCTGCCTTTACCTGAACTCAAATTTTGCTGCTCCAGCAATATGTAACTGATGTGTAGACCTTTGTACCCAGTGCATCTCCATTTGGCACTTCATCAACATGTCAGGATATTGAACTTTAATCTCATTTTGCATTGAAAAGTATGAACAAATTCAATTTGAAATCAATCAGAACAATACATACCAGTTTGGGTAAATCATTTGGGAAAAAAAAATTAATCAGAGCCATTTTCCCGTGTGTCACCAGCTGAGAGACAGCTATAGCAGTGCTGTGATGGGGCTAATGCACAACATGGGTGTAACTACTGAAATGGGAATTCTGAAGAGGGAGCAGTGCAAAAATAAACCTCTAATTCAGCAGCCAGATGAGTAGTGAGAGTGATTTCTTCAGCACATTGTCTCTGTGGCTCCCAGTACAATAGGTGCTGCTGTGCTCCTGCATGATGATTCAAAGTCCACTCCAATAACAGGAAAGGAGTTTTCTATTAATTTTTTTGAGCTTTCCACTTGTCTTACAGAGGCAACTCTTTATGGTTCAAGTCACAGCTGTAGAAGCCTCTCTCTAGTATGGATTAATATGGTTGGGCACCAAGCAAGCAGGAGGCTGCAGAAATTCTCAAGGATCCCAGAATAATTCCATTGCTGTCTTCTAGCAGCCAGTGGCACTGCTGACATAAACTGGTCCTCCTACACATGTGTTGGGGCCCTGATGGTACCAGTGGCTCTTCATTGTTCTGATGAGCCTCACCTAGGACCTCCACCCATAGCCCTTGCTCACTGACCCAGGGATCCCAGGGCTCAGCCCGGGGGCACGAAGCTCTGATCTGAGCTATGCTGCAGAAGTGTGTTGACCTGTAGGTTGGCTGTGTGCTTTCCTGGCAGTGAACCCCATTGGTGCAGACCCTAATGCACAAACTGACTTCCTTCCCTGACCCTGGATGTGCCTTGCTCCTGTGGATCTGCCTAAATATGACCTGAGGGTTAGCTTCATGCTTTGACTTCAAACCTGCCTCATCACCATGGATTCTCTAGTGACCTGAATTTGCAGCTGAACCTGAATGCTTTCTGTGGCCTGCCTTGCGCGGGTGCTGTGGATGGGATCCTGGTTGGTGAGTGCTGTGAGTCCATCCTTGCAAACATGCTGGCTACCTTGGATGCAGAAGATCTCTGTGTAGTAGCTGAATTTCTTAAATCAATTCTTTTAGCCATGGAGCTATCCAGGCAGTTTTCAACGTAGGCAAGTGCATTACAGATATTCCTTTACTTACTCTGTATTCTGACAAAAGTGGGTTAAGGCCTATACTGCTCCTACCCCCTCATGCAGACCTTGCTTTGCAAAGGAGGAATTGCAGCAGCTGTTCTCAGCTACTCCACCTGCTCCTTAGCTGAGCATAGTGCAGAAATTTGACCCTGCACTCACTGAAGCCACCCTTGGCATAGGGAAGATCAGGTCTTTGATCCTTGGAGATGTTAGTAGTAGGTGAATAATCTTAACCAAGATCCCACAGTATGCCAAGATTGCAAACCCTTTTTGGCAAGGACTGTCTTTTCAATATGTGAGGAGCACCTACCTTTGTGTGGTTTTGGTCGTGTTTCCAGGTGCTGCTGAAAAGTAAATACTTACTAGAGTAATATCCAAGCTCCAGTTGCTTTTGTTTTGTTTTTTATAAGCTCACATACCAGAGAGGGCTGGATTTCAGGATTTACCAATAATAGACCCTGCTCTAAAGCTGATGCTGTTGTCACTGGCAGTGTGTAATGGTGGGTGAGGTATGTTGATAGATAGCAGACAACAGACTTTCTTTTGGGAATAAATAACTAGGATTGCTTCTGTGAATGCCCAGGGAATTGTTGAACCCGCTGTACTGTCTTGCTTGTTAAAAATACTTGGAACTATTCACAGAATCAATTAGGTTGAAAAAGACCTCTGAGATTGAGCACTATCATGTAAACTAGACTGTGGCACTAAGTGCCATGACCAGTCTTTTCTTAAACACCTCCAGGGGCAGTGACTCCACCATGCCCCCTGAGCAGCCCATTCCAAAGTTTAGTCACTCTTCCTGTGAAGAAATTCCCCCTAATGTCCAACCAGAACCTCCTCTGGTGCAGCCTGAGGCCATGTCCTCTTGTCCTGTTGCTGGTTGCCTGGGAGAAGAGCCCAACTCTCACCTGGCTACAACCTCCTTTCAGGTAGTTGTAAAGAGTGGTAAGGTCACCCCTGAGCCTCCTCTTCTCCATGCTAAACACCCTCAGCTGATCCTCACAGGACTTATACCCCTCACCAGCTTCGTTACCCTTCTCTGGACATGCTCCAGCAGCTCAGTGTCCTTTCTGAATGGAGAGGCCCAGAACTGGACACGGTACTCGAAGTGTGGCCTCACCAGTACTAAGTCCAAGTTTCTAGTTCTTGAAAGAGCTGTGGGGTTTGAAAAACTAGTTTTTGTTTCAAAATCTATTTTGTCATATGATTTAGATGAGTAATTTCAAGGGGGAAAATTCCTTCAAATCAACCTATTGTGTTTTGAAACAAAACCAGAGCCTTTGCTGTGCAAACAATAGGGGCTGCATTGCCAGCATCTCACTTGCCTCAGCTGCAACAGACCATGCACTTATGCTGCTTGACTGGAATCCAGGCTGTCATGTCTGACTGTTCAGGACAAGCTGGTTAAAATGGTCTGAGATCAGAGAACAAGGCTGAGGACTGCAGTCCTTCAACAGGAGGGATGAATTCTGGGGCTTCAGTGTAATATGTTGGCTTTGGTAACCATATTTGGTAACCAACGTGTGGGGATTATAGCAATCTTCAGTGTGCTCCTTCAGGCAGTGCTTGCACAGCCATCCCAGGGGATGCCAGTCTTTAATTCAGCATCAAACAGCCTAATATCTAAATCTGTCATGTCTGACCAAGTTGCTTTGTGAGGGAACCCATTTTTCATGAGCTGCTTTACCTCTCCCTTCCTTTCCCCATTTCCTTCTTTTTCCTCTTCCACTGACTTATGTTTAATTTTTCCCTCTACCCACCCTGCATAATCCTCATTATTTCCTTGAACTTCTTTTACTTTTGAAAGCTGAAATTGTGCAGCATATGGGTACTTAAAGCAGGCCACCTGCACACATCCAGGGGCTCTACACAGTCCATGAATTGTATGCTCCACAACCTCAGTGTAAAATGCTCTGCAACCACAAACTGCAGACATGAGAGTCAGGCTGCTGCCAAGACATGGTGGAAACCCTAAATTGTTATGTGATTCCTTTCCATCCTGTAAATGTTGTTTATTTGCATAAATTCAGAGAAGCCTCCTGGACTGCCTCAAAGCTGCAGCTGTTCCACTGAATTAATCTCAACCACCTCAACTTGCTCTGTTTCGTGCTGCAGTTTTGCCAGCACCCACTGCTGGCACAGCTGTAGGGCACAGCAATTTGTTTCCATATGCCCTTCACGCAGCACATGCAGTAGCACCCAGCGGTGCACAGTGTTACTAGAGGGACAGATCCAAAAATTTTAGACCTATTTATCAAGTGCTAGGAGCTTGGTCTTACAGTAATTTTGTGCACAGCTTATGCAGTGGAGCTTAAACCTTCAAATACAGTGCAGTAGCAGATAGTCATAATTATGGAGTCAATAAGTGGTGTTTCATAAGCAGTCTCTTGGCAAGATGACCTCCTATATATGTGGTTATGCAAGCCATTTCCTCTTCATTAATTGTTGCTAATTATGTTTTCTCTCTGAATGATCCATTAACTAGCTTACCATGGCAGAGTTGAACAAGAAACAAATATTCACTTGCTCAGGGAATAAGTAGAAAAAAGTCATAATAACTCTTGACTGGGTCTCTCACTGCTACTTGGTCTTTTCAGATGTGTTCCTTCTCACTGCTTATTGGCTTTCAGGTGATATAATCTGTTCCCTTTCTCTAGTGCAAGTGATTCAAGGTCCAAATTTTTTATATAAAAACCAAACAAACAAAAACAAAAAACACACAGTTTTTGCTATATATAAAAGCATATTGCAGTGATGGCTAAGATATTATTTGAATGCTCTAACCAGTAACAATGCCATCAATCATCCAATTGGAAAGTGGAGTTGGTTTCAATCCAATCCGGGCACAACCTTTCCTTGAGATGCTCGTGAAGGAACTGCTCCATGTTTCTTTTATAACAAGTATTTGTTTTATGGAGTTTGGATACAAATGCTTATCCAGAAAAGCTGTGGCACTAGTGGGTAAAAAGTTTAATTGAAGACTGATGTCTGTATAAACACATACAAGAGACAGGCCTAATCTGATTGTAGATGCAACATGGCTTCAACATCCTAATAGTATTCTAAAATAGTTACTATAAAACAGGTAGAGTCTATAAACAAATATAACATATATTTGGATAATCCACATCTTTGATTACTAAACAATTGAAATAATTAAGAGGGAATTCAAACAGAGTAAGGATTTATGATGATGCTTGCTTGTAAAACAAGAATATATAACTGGTTGTCCAACTCAAATCCATGGCTCAGAGAACAAATGAGTCTTTGAAAATATATCATGGTAAAAGACCTTGTAATCAGGGTTTTAACCAAGCCATTACAAACAAGTGGTGATGAGAAACAGTCTGCAGTTTGGATTAGCAACAGAACTGGGAAAAGAGAAGCCAGGCTGAGACTATCAGACTGTCAGCACTGTCACGGTAGCACAAGATGAACAACACAGGGACTGAAAAAACCTGCATGAGCAGCCCCCTCACTACCAGCATGTGGTGGTGCTCCAGAGGAAGGACTCTCTTGAAACATCTACAGAGACTATAGGGAAAATTGGTGGTGTAAAGAATGCCTGGAAAAGCATGAGCTGAACTCCAATGTTGTGCTGCTCTGGGGAGGAATTACAGGTTGTCCCAGCGCACCTGGGGCAGCTCTAGCACTGTACCACTCCTTTACTCAGTCAGGTGTATTTCTGCAAGAGGAGCAGGGAATGTGGTTATTGCAAATACTTACTGCTATGATGTTTGTGGTTTTCCTTCTTTATCCTACTATATTTTGTTCCCTCTAGTTAACCTTATTTACATTCTTTGCTCTTTTCTTGTTGTTCTCTTTTAAATTCACAGTTAAACCCTTCAGCTTGTTTAACTAAAGGCTAAAGAGAGCAGAGCTTAGGGATTGGTCAAAAATTGTCAAAATTCTTACGGATTCAAGAGGTGTGACGTGTGTAAATATTCAACTGCTTCTCCATTGTGGTGCAACTCATGGCCACAGGGCAGGTGCTCCCCTACAAAGGTGTAGGCATAGAGAATCCAAACTTTTCCTTTGTCCTCCAGTCTGAAGGAAGAGCTGAGCAAAAGCTTTGTGGACTGACTCATTATCTGGAAATCTGGAGCAATTCTTGTGCATGTTTTAAATGGGTTTTAGATGAAGCTGCTTGGGATGCTGTATTCAAGATGGGAAAATACCTGGAAAGCTGATTTTGAACACTGATCATCCATAATGATGCATAATGAGAAAATTATTCTCAGACAAAGAATCCTTAATTTGTGCAGAGGACTTCAAAAGCAGAAAGGACTGAGGACATGGAGAGTTACTTTCCATCCAGTTGTCAGGGGCAGATTTATAGCAAGCACTTCATCTCCTGTCTGTGCGTATTCGGTGCATAAACATAAACTTCCAGTCTGACTTAGACTGCAGCTCTGAAAATATGGGGGCAATAGGTGCACAGTCAGATCACCACAACGTGGTGGTGCATGAGTGCCAAGCCTATTTTGCATCTGGATCACAAATATGTGGTGCGTTAATGCAAGCATTGTTCATTGATTATAGATTTTCAGCATGTACTACACTAGCCCAAAGGTTAGTTTGCTGGAGGATACTGGTCTGGAAGAAATTAGACTGTAACTGTGGAGTGATTTTTAAAGGCTATTTTTCCTTTAAGCATGGTGAGGGTGTTGAAATGATTGATTCTAATTGATACCCATTTTAATATAACTAAAGTATGGGAAAGAATTTGGAGAATAAATGCCATTTAAGATAAAGGTTTCAGTGAGATATGCTTTCAAATACCTTAAAATTTATAATTTTTCACAGAATCACTTTTCGAGCAGCTATTACAAGTGGGTGGTGAAACCTGGGCAGCTGCTTTCATACCTTTCCTGCTCACACACACATGCACATCACTGCAGCCAAACTGGAGTGGCACTTGTGACCTATCTTGCATCTCAGTACCCTATACTGCAGCTTGTTTTAGCAGGAGAATACACTACACCATTCTGACCAGAAGATGGCAATGAGAAATGAGGTTTTAAACTGTATTTCTTTATCGAGTATTGTACAGTGATGCTTTAAGCTGATCACAGTTTATGTGTCAAAACCTTCCAGGCAGATTTTTTGGAATAATTCAAAAAGAACCATTTTTACCTCTACACAGATGAGCTGTCAGTGGGTTGTGTTTGAAGACATCCAGCAGCAGGAATGCAGGTGTCAGCTTATTCACTGAATATTTACCATGATAACTCTGTGTCAGAGGCAAGGATGGCCAGTCGTCCTTTCCTGCCTGTCCTCAGGTACCACAGAGCTCTTCAGTGGGAGTTGGGGTGACATCTGGATATGAAGGTAAAGTCAGGGGCTATGTGTTTCAATGTGTGGATTCAAGATTCCGTGTCTTTCTGTGAAGACAAAGATTGTCCCTGATCTTTGACCTTGTTGGTACATTTTAGCTGGAGGCTGTGTACTAGTGGGCTGTTAATTTCCTACCTTATTTGAGGTTACAGTGGAAAAGCTAATCTGACCAGGGAATTTCTCTGCTGAAGAGAAGTGAGCAAAAGCAAAGACAAGTGCAAAATGCTGCACCCACAGGTTTGTTGATAGAAAAATACCCTTCATGCTTTCTCATATTCCCATTCTTTTTCACTGTTTTCATCAGTTTTCCCTTAGTTTCTGATCCTTTACTGTTTATATACCTCATTCCAGTCTTACACATGCAAAATGTGTTTTGGCAGTAGGTGTAGAGACTCCAACCTGACATGAATCCCAGTCGCACTTGCTGCAACTGCTGGTCTGCTTAAAGTTGAGTCTGCAAAAGGCAGTTTCTGCAGGATTCAGTCGTACAGGACATTCATAGAGAAACATCATGGGTGGATGCTCTCTTCAATTTTTTTGACAGAGGAGAGATGCCAAGCAATCAAAACCTGTTTACACCATGGCAAGTAATAAATCAAGGCTCTGATATTTTAAGCAATAGGTTGTATAACAATCATAAAGGAAGAATAGGAGTTTTGCCAGCCATGTCAGTTATTCATCATCTTCTCCATCAGTTTAGCCAGTCTCAGGTATTCAAGCTGTTCCTTCCCTCTTTTTATTTCTTAGTAAGCATTACTTTATTTTCTAGGGAGCACAGAAAAAAAAGAATAGAGAATGAACATAATGATGACAAATGGTTGCTTTGGCCTTCTCTGGAAAGACTGTGATAACCTTGGTCTGGGCTTTGTGTGCTCCTTTTGCCTTGCCATATGAGTTCACTGAGGTGGCCCTAGGCTGGCAGACCTCCAAACTGGCGTGTGTCTGACATTGTTCAGCAGGAACACTCTGTACAGACCCAGGCACGCTCCTCTCCTTGGCATCAGAGGAAAGAAAACAAAAGACCTTGGTTCCAAGTTTGTTGGCTTTATCAGCACACATGGTTGCCTCCTCCATCTTAAAAAAGCCGTTTCAACCCCAAGACCAGACCATTGGTACTATCTGGCAAATCCCTCTTCATTTGCCAGCCACAGACAATTGGCTTGCTTGGAGCTGATGACTAATGCTTCCCTGCTGCAAGCTGGTTGAACATGGAGAAGTGAGCTGAAAGAAGCTGAACATGGAGAAACAGCTGAACATCCATGAATCACTAATTATTGTCTCTTTGTCTGTATCTATACAACAACCTGAGGGGGCTTCTGCAAAACCCCATGTGTGATCTGGGCCAAATGACAACTCAAAATGTTGTAAAAGTTGCTGCAATATAGAGTCTTTATACAAACTTTTTATACAGGGATGACCCCAGCCCAGAAGAGAACAAACTCCAAACTCCTGCCCTGGGACTCTGAACCATGACTCAGTCTCAGAAGGGGCTTGTATCCATGCTTAGCTAGTGCCTGTTAGAAACAGTGTGAGAGGAGAGGCTTCAAACTGTACAGTGTTTTTCCAGTGTTTGACCTACTGGTTTGGTGAACAACTGGGAAGTATTAAGTGGGATCTAAGCAGCTGGTGCCTCTGATCTCTGTTAATGGGGGATAGCAAAGAGACAAACTATTATTTCACTCATATTAAACATTAAACATGAAAGAGTTGCATTAAAATGCCCCAGGAGAAAGGAATTAATTGTCTTTTTGATCAGTGGGTATTTCTTCTTAAAGATTTGACACTGGCATGTGTCTGACTTGGTGCACTGAGTTATATTTTAAACAACAGTAAGAGCTGAATTATCCTTTTGAAAGGGAATGAACACATAGCTAGGTTAATACAGAAACAGCCACAAATGGCTATGCTTTAAGATGCCTAGGGTTCCTGGCTGCAGTTTCTGGATTCTGATCTCAAAAGAATTTGGACAAAAGGTAGAAAGTGTGAGGTTATATGGGAAAATCCATAGCCCTATTTTATAGATGAAAAATGAATGTGGTGTATCATGCTCTAGCTAATGAAGAGTAGTCCAAGGCAGGTGAGTGCTGACTTATTTTTACCTGCAGGCAGATAGTACATGAAGAGATGGCTGATCAGGTGTGGATTTAGAATCACTGAAATATTCAAAATCTGAAGGTATAAAGAGACCTATGGTGGTTTTCTGATCCAACTTTCAGCTCAAAGAGGTAATTTCAAAGTTGAATTGGGTTGCTCAGGGCCTTGTCCAGTCACCTTCTGACTATCTCCAGGGATGGACGTCAAATACCTGAGTCCTTGTTGCAGTGTTTGCTTTTATTGTGAGGAATTTTGTCTTTATCTTAAAATATATGTATCCTTAATTGTCTCTGCTTTACATAAAGATAATGGAAAGACAAAGGTCAGCCTAAATATCTCTAGGGGTTTCCTAAAAAGGACTTGAAACCACTCAGGAGAGAAAAGAAGACCAGTGAGTGAATGCTGATGCTCAGGAGATAATTTTGCTTCAAGGCAAATAAGAATCAAAGAGAAAGATGTCCTTTCTTGTATCTAAATCAAAAAAAGCTGAAGAAACTAAGAAAACTAAAGAAAAATAATCAAATGATTCTCACCATTCAATGCCCTTTTTCCTCCATGAGCATTACTTACCTCCTTGCTTCCTTGTCTCTTGGTTTCCTGTTGCCTTAGAGTCGGAGAAGAAAGGTCTTAGGTAAGCACTTCAATTCCATTCTCTACTTCAGGGCCTGCCAGGGAAGGCAATGGGCTTCTCTCTGCCCTGGACAAGCATGGTTTGCCGACTCTGTGGGCCAGTGGCCAGTGCATTTTCTTTGTTTGTTGTAGCCTCCGTTGGGATGCAAAGAGAATGCCAGCCATGGATTTCATTAATTCCACCATCAGTAGGTCTGAATTCATTGCCACTAATACAATGCCCTTTTCTGTGTGCTGTGCCAGGGGTATTTTTTTTTGACACCATGTGTGACCTCCTGTTATTTCTCAAAAAATGCTGGCAGGCACAACACAGCTGGCAGAGCAAAGTGCATCCACGCTGAAATGAACAGCCAATTCCAGAGTGGGATGAAAATTAAATCAAAGGAAAGAAATACGTACCAATATTGTTCCCCTTTAGACCAGCTTTGACTGAAGCTTCCTGTTGCACGTTAACCCTCCTGACTTGAACTCAGGCAATAGCCAGAACAAGGATATCATAGAATATCATAATTATGTTTTTATATCTGCTCTGTCTTTCTAAAACTTTCACAAAGTCTGTAAAACAGATGTTCCTAAACTATTCACAGGTAACTCAGCAATTAATTCCTTTCTCTGACCTGATGCTCAGCCCCTGCTTTTTGATTTTACAGGACAACTCGATCTATTGAAATATTACATTACAAATAATGATTATGGTAAATGTTTATTGTTTTTTTCACTGGATAACCCACTTTTCTTATTTTTCTTTCTTCTTTGGGGTTCTGTGCCTCTCCTCTCTGTTGCTCTGTGTATGCATGTTGTTGTGGAAGAGGAGAGCAGGGTGAGGGGCTCCAGTTAGTGATGGGCAGCCTGATTTTTGCTGGTGACAGAAGTAGCTGTGATGGCTTAAACTGCTCAGATGCAGGACAGAGGAATGGGTAGTGTTGCAGAACATGACTGTTGGGGATACTGGATTTGCTTCTTTATTAATAAATCACTTTCATATGCTAAGGAGCAGCTGTGCCACCCTAGGAACTTCCCCTGCCCCAGCCATCCTGCAGCCAGCCCCAGCCTCTCTGTTTGTCCCTGTGCTCATGTCTCCACTCTGCTCAAGCCACACAAGGGAGCTGAGTCATTGCTGTCAGCTCAGGGCTCTGGCTGCTGTGACTCACCCAGCCCTAAAGCTCTGCCGCTCAGGGTGGCTCATGTTGTTCAGCCCTGTCCCTCAGCGTGGACAACATACAAACGTGATTGGGTTTCTGTCTTATGACCAGGTTTTATTGAGCAGCTGACAGTTATGGTGCAGTTAATTCGACCTGCCTTAGGATGACCATGGTAGGAGGAAAGTGTCCATGGCACAGATTCCTGCTGGGACACCCTCTGCACTCTGTCAGAGCCAGGTGTAAGGTTTTGTGTGCTCAGTATGGTGCATTGGACTGGAGAAGATGGAGATATGTTCCCCTGCCAGCACTCCCTTCAAGAAGGCAAGGCAAAAAGAAGCAGCTTCAATACAACTATCCTGCAAGCCTGTTTCTGCACTGGATTGTCATTTTTTTGGCACCAAGGAGAGCATTTTAAGCTGATGAGAAAATGCAACAGACTGATTTACTTGGATGCTTTCAGTGTTTCTTTGACTTTAGCCAGGGGAGGCCATAAGGGGGGTAGAGAAAACCAAAATATAATGCTGCACAAGGCTTGTTTGTATGCACTGGGGCTTGCAGACACTTGCTGAACTTGTACTTGCATGTAGGCCAAGTGGAGAAGGAGGGCAGGCAGAGGGAATTTTTGCTTTTGCTGAAATAGAATGACATCCACAGTTATCAGCCCCAGGTGAGGCCACGCAGCTTGGAAAAGCTGTGAAAAGTGTGTGTGTATGTTATACCTGCTCTGTTTGCAGTCATGCTGTTTTGCAGAACTTTCTGATTGTAGGCCCTCTGGCTCACCCTCCTCTTCCTCCCCTCGGGTGCGGGTCTGTAGATCTGAGGACCACCAGGTGGCACTGGCGAGGTGACGCATCCTGCGAGAGGGAGGATGAACCCTAAGCCCTAAAAGGATGGAAATAAACCCATTCCTTATCTCTTTGTGAGTAAGCCTTGCTTTCCTCTCTCCTAAAGTGCCCCTTCAGGAGCAAAGCAAAGGGTAAGCAGAGGCCCTAAGTGAGGTGCCCCAGGGCAGTGATGTGTTGCTGACAGAAACATCCCATGCTTTTCTGGTAGAAGTATCCTATTCCTTAGTGTCCATTTAAAGACTGCAGCAGGGGTCTGTAAGCCACTTGGGTGACACTGATTACTCCTCTGGCTGAAGTGTTTTGATGGCAGAGGATGGCACAGGCAGAAATGAGGATGTAAGAATAAACAAGTCCTGACAGAGACCACTGTGCCAGTTTAAATGAGATCAGGGTCTTTTGCTGAGGATGGATTAGGAGAAAAAGACCCAAACTTCTCTTTCTAAGCAATTATAAATCCAAAATTAAGAGGCTCCGATTAAAGGAAAACAAATTATGGAATAGGGAAAAATAAAAGCCCTTTATTAAAGGTATGTGTGCATTAACAGGAACATGGAAAAACCAAAAAACCAAAAAAAACCAAGTAAAACAACCAAGCAATACTCCTATACCCACCAATAATCCCCTTCAAGAACAAAACCGATAAACTGGCAAAAGGAAAATTGAATAGTTCAATTTTTTTTTTTTGCACCCTTTGGTGCAGTTCCAGCCACAGTCAGCAGGGGGTGCCGTTGGGTCACTGGAGATGCAAAACCTGTAATGTCCTGTACCATTCACCAGGTGGCGCTGTTGGGTCACTGGAGGTGCAGAACTTGTAATGTCCAGTGCCTGTCACCAGGCGGCGCTGTGAGATCCTGGGTTGCCACCAGGTGGGTTGGGGGAAGGGGAAAAAGCAACATCCCCCGGGGTATATCGGAGAAAAAACAAAAAAACCCCCTCGATTCCCCTTCCCTTCCCACACTGGAAAAAAAAGGGGGGGGGGGGAGGGGGAAGGAAAAAAACCAGCAATAAAACAGAAAGTTCTCCCAATGGAAGAAAACTCACGAACTTCAGCTGGTTAGGGTTTGCTTTAAGCAGGGCCTGCAGCCAGCAACGACTGAGCAGAGTGCAGCAGCAAACTCCCCTCCAACAGGAAAGAAAAGAACCAGGCAGTGTCTGCAGCTCACAGCACGTCCCAAGCCCCACCAGCACACACCAGCCTCTCCTCCCAGCCTTCGTGCCAGCCCCACAGTAGCCCCTCCATCCCTGAACTCCTCCCACCTCGTTGCCCAGGAGACAAGAGAAAAAGGTAAAGTGCAAGTCCTTATCTGCCTTGTCTCCTAAGAGACAATGTCCAGCCATCAGCCATGGGGGCTAGGCCTTTTGTAATCTGAAGTGCTTATCTTGACATCTGGGGGGAAGGAAGAAAATTCTTCACCTGGCTACAAGAGCTAGCTAAAATCATGACAACCACCAACATGCAGCAGTACTGGTGTCTCTCAGAAATGAGGAAATGTGACCCAAAATTGTGGCCCCAGGGGTGGCACCAAGACCTGTACAACAGAAAGTCAAAGAGAGGGTATTGCAGGGGCAGTTCACTGCTGAATGATGACAGTGACTCCGTCCCTGCTGGCTGTTGCTAAAGCTGAGCATGTTTCTCTTACTCTCAGAGAAAAAGCCAAGTCCTCGAAGACTTAAACTTTCAATTTGCAGTACATTTAGGGAATTCATGTCCTGTTGTGATGGGGAGTCCAGCATTGCATCTCTGATGTAAGAGCACAGAGGGTTACTGTTTCTGTGGAAGCTCCTGAACTTTTGTTATAACACAGAAATCTGGAACAACCCTTGGATAAAGGATGACTGGTCTTGTGTTTCATCATGCTGCTGCCTCTAATTATACTCAGACTTAGCTGATTGAATGAGATCAAAATTTACTGGCTACTCTTTTTCTCTGCTGCCTTTGTCATCAGTATCCAGGGCCTCAAACTCAATAGCACCTGCTTTCATAACCCTTTCATGTTTCTGGTCACATCTCCTGGAGAATTAGTCCAAAGCTTGGGTGTTGGTAACTTCTCCCTTCCTGAATGATACAGTAAAAATGCCTGGAAGTGTTTCAGGTTTCTGGAGTTGTGGTATAGTGCTAGTCTTCCCCCTATGAATTCTGAATTAAATTAGGACTTGCTTTACAGGAAATTTTAGGTAATGTCTGCCTGTGTTCACAGCTCAGTCATTTCTTTGGGTGTAGCCCAGTAGTCTGAAAAGGCTGTGATTTACTGCCACCAGTGAAATGAAACAGAATCACTTTCTCTGATTTATAGCCTCTATTGTAGTTAAATATTTACACAGTATCAAGATCTTAGTAATTGAATGGCTAACAGATAGGTAGTAAATGTTTATGTACCTCTGAAATGGTCACAGGGCCATTAAGGTAATGATATTTCATTTTGATAAAAAATATTTTACTAAGGAGAAATTTTAAACTACCTTGGTTCCATTTTGTTCTCAGGGTTGGACTAAGTCATGCTGATTTCAGTGGCTTAGTGCTATTTTTACAGACTGTAAAAATGACCCACCTAGTTTAGAAAATCATTTTTGTTGAAAAGCAATTGTTGTGCAGGAACTCAGCATCCTTCACACAGCAGCGTTGTTTACTGCTTCAGGTAAGAAGGCAAGGAAAAATACCAGACTAATATTACTCTCTGAAGGAAACTGGAGCTGGCAGGTTTGAACAGTACTTATCAATATTAAAACAGGATTTCTCCATTCACCTGCAGAAAGCTATGGCTAAATATTTCATGATCCACAGTTAAACAAAATTAGCCTTGTTTCCTGAAGCAAGAAGGAATTCTGTCATTCCTACTTGTTCTGTTTAATTCTATGTCCAAGTGAGGGATCTGGAATTCAAAGCAGATGCAACAGTTACTACCAAGTGTGAATATTGCTGAGCTGGATTCTTGTTTTACAGGAATATTTAGAGCTTGGGAATGAGCTGACCTTGGTCACATTGTTGTCAGGTGAGAATTGTGTCTAGGCCTGGCCAAAAGTGTGTATTTCTTAAAAAGAGAAGTTGCTTGGGTCTTGGAACTGTCTGGTTCTATAACCAAAAGAGATGTCAACTTTTCTTAATATCAAAGTCTGCATAAAAGCTTTCTATCAACACAGATTTTACTTTTCTTTTTCATCTCTGTTTGAAATTGCCAGATACTTTTGAGCTCCTGGATATCAAATGGAATTGGATGAGCAAAAAATAGGACAGCAGCAGAAAGGAAGTATTTATTATTTTCTGTCTCTTGATTACCGAAAATCACATTAGCAGCTGTTTCTCATGTAATTACAGAGTGGATGTTGGGAAAAAAATGGAAACACTACTTATATTTCAGGTCCTACTTATTATAGTGTAACTTGGACCTTTTAGAACAGGGGGAGGTTACTGGGGAATCTCGTCAGGGAAAATGAGAATTCAAAATGGTTAACATTTTGAATATGACTTCCAGTATAATGGAATCCATATTCCTCTCTGGATAGTCTACGTAATCCTATAACACAGAGTGATGATTATTTTAATTCACTAGTAACAAATGTTTCTGTAGAATCAAACGTAATACCTGGAGCTTGATACACAATTAAGCATGCAGCCTTTGGAGGTTACAAAGGATGCTATTCTCAAAGGTTGCAGGTTGGTTTCTCTGTTTGACTGGGAAGGAAATGATAATTTCTTCATGCTGTATCCAGGACAAACTACAGTTAATAACAGTGGTAAGGGGAGTTTTCTGGTGGACACTTTCTCTTTATGCAGTGATATGTGGTAGGATACTCTGAAAACAACCCTGCCTGCTCCCCAGCTACGTCACAGCCTGGGCAGAGACACTGTTTGTACCTGTAAAGTGTCAGGTATGTTTACCGAGGATGTAGCCCCGTGAACATAGTATTTCTCCCTGGCTCTCTGACCCCAGTCATGTTATCAGGTAAAGATTACCTCGAGATCAAAGAAAGCTCATTTTTCTAACCAAACACCATCAGATGCGACAGGGTCCTTCGAGCACTGCTAACTGCACAGGGCTGTTCTGCCTTATTCCGCACAACGTTTGGGTCTGCTATTACGGGTCTCTCTCTGGTGGGGACTCCGGCTCTCTCTGATGCTCTCGCACCCCCGGGCCGAGCGGCGCGGTCCTTTCAGGACCCTGGCCAGGGCCGCGGCTGCGGGCGGGTCCCCGCCGGGGCCGGCCGGTGCTCCGCGGGCACCGCGTCTGCACAGACGTGGGGAGAAACACCCCCAACTGAAGCCCCCAGTTTGAAAGCCTTGGAACCTCAGCCCCACTATGGAAATCAACATCCCTCTACACCTCTGGGTGTTCAGCTGCATTGTTGGGGCTTCGGCTGCGCGGCTGCTGTGATCTGCACAGCTGGGGCTTGGGGGCACATCTGGGCATTGACAGCACATTTGCGCTCTCTAATGTGCTGCTAGGCCTTCATTCTGCACAGCTGGAAGCTAGGATTCCTGGCCTGCATTCCACTCATCTAGTGACATATTTTGTGCCCCTGAAAGCATCACATAGCTCCCAGTTGCTGCCCCCATGCTCTGTGATCACTAACAGGGAATAATGTCACGGTGGAAGATGTTATACATGCAAACACTTGTTAGTAAATGAATAGTTAGAGTGATCTTTGCCTAGTAAAAGCTTCTGAGGCACCAGTTGTTGGGAATTTTGCCATATTAGTATTGCAGTCACAGTTTGAGTGGGATTTTTGAAAATAAATTAGGGGAAATAGGGACCTCAGATGTTCCAGCTCTTCATGATCATGTTGATTTTTATTTTCTGTTCCTCGTGCATCATATTATACTGATTTGCCTGGGCTGCACTGCGTCTAAGCATTTAGCCTTAAAATAATACAGTGATGCACTACTAATGAAGCAGAGAAATGACTGGAGAGATAGCATTTTAGGTGAATCACAGCTCATTCCACAAATTATTTATAGACTGCTTCCTCTTTATGACAGGATGTCAGCTACCTGGCGACAGACCAGTGTGTTTATGAATCATCTCATGGACTTATCGTGGCTTCTAGATGAGGGCAAAAGAGATTAAGGAAAGCTCACTTTGTATCTTTCCATAAGCAATAAGCAATCTCCATTCCAATGAAAAATCTCTCTCACCCCAGCTGGTGCATGGTTACTAACAAACCTGCCCATGATCAGAAGGGAAAGTTAATATCTAACACAGCTTTATTGTCAAGTAGAGCTGATGAGAGCTTTGAATTCTTTAGTCACGCTTTTCTGTCTCATCTTTAGTCTCTTTACGTGACACCTCAGTGCCATCTTACAGTTCATCATTTCAGAGTCAGAATCAGGAGTACTCAGAGTACTATGATGAATCAGGTTGCTCTGGATCAGGATGTTCAGCTGACTAAGAAAGAAGATATAAGTCTATTCAAATGAGAGTGCCAGATGCTGCAAAAATAACAGACAAAAAGCACAATACTTCCCTCTGTCCTCACCATTTTGTAGCACGGCATCTGAGTGAAAGCAATAATGGATAACAGCAATATGCTGTGCAAGCCCAGACTGAAATGAGCACACCTGTGGCTGTTATCATAAAAAAAATTGTATGTCCTTGTGTGGACACTTGTGCTTGCAGGAAATAAAGGTTCCTTTCAGTCTTCTGGAGAGATGTGTAGGTGCCAGGTGTGGTGCTGTGCAGTGTGAGCAACAGCTGCATGGTTTAATAGATATAAAGTGGGCAGAAAGAACTGCATCAATTAGTTGTTAAGTTTTATTAGACATAACTTAGTGACACTGGTAAAATTGACATTTACGTACAATTATGGCCTTTTTCAATCACAAAAATTTCAAACATTAACATATTAAATGTTAAATTAACTTCCATTTCTGTTAGTATACCTTCCTAGAAACATAGGTTGTTTTAAAGTGTGTGGCTGCATGTTACATTCACATAATAAAGGAAACAAACCTCAAATTAAAAAAATAAAACAAATTATGTTAATGCAAGACAGATATTTACAGACAGTGAAGTTCACTGCTGCTTAAAGAACCTCCCAGGGCCCCATAGTCATTCCTGGAATTGTATGGGTCTGGTACTTATCCTTGGCAAAAGGGAACTTCTCATGGAGTTTGCAGCAGCAAGAATTGTGTTTTGTTAAATAGCTATGAGCTGGTCTGATGGTGGATTCCATGAAACCAAAGCTCAGAAACTCAGTGTAATACCAGAGGCAGTAACAGAACCCAGAACTTCTGTCTCCTGCCTTTCTATTCCAGCTGCCTGATTTTTTTTGGAGTTGGAAGTACAGTAGCAAGCTGAAACTTGTCTTTGCTATCTCCTGGCTACCTAGTTGTGATGGCTGTGTGAAGAACTGGATTTTGTTTCCACTTTTTGCGTTCATTCCTACTGATCTCTAGCTGCCCCTGGGGCACAGGAACCTGTCACAGACTTCCCTGGGCTTTAACTCACACATTCCATGAGCAGCAGGGTGGCTTGGTTTCACGCTGGGAATGAGTACAAAAGGACAAACAAGGAGGATCAGGCACAAAGCAAGACTGAATACCCATTTCAAAGTCCCATATGGATTTTGTACAGGCAAAACCTTCTCTCCCACATCTTTGTAGGCCAAAGAACTGCAATGAAAACTGGACACTAATCAAAATCAAGCAAGCATTTTCCAGAAATTTATCTCATGAGGCAAAAGATGGTGTGTTAGCCTCCATTTCTCTGGCTTATTTTCATAAGTTCTATCTAGGGAACATCTACAGTGTGTGCCTACATGTTGAGGAGTGGGATTCAGACTTGCTCGTATCAAGTTGGTAGCAGTGTTGCTGGTGCAGCCCCAGCCTGCACTGAACCCTACCAAGAGGTAGAAGCACGTAAGTGGAAGCAGCACCACATAAATGCAGCTTCACTGCTTTCAGGCCCAAGGAAATCATGGAGACACCATAGGTCAAGTCAACATGTCAAACCAGCGCCAGCCCAGTCAGTAACTGCCCTCATATCCCACCACTTGACAGTGATCTGCCATGAGATGTCTTCAGCCTCTTATTTGTTTTCCTCATCTATTATACCTTCAGGAATGCAGGATCTTCAGAGGAACCAGACAGTTCAGAGTAAGGTCATGCTGAGTAATGGCTTGCTTTTGGCAACAGGAGCAGTATGTATCTAAAGGAAGGGTTCAGTCACTGGGATGTTGTGGGTTGGTGTTTATTAGACACAGAGCAGCTTGTTTTTATTGTTCTTCACAATAACTCAGGAAAGACTAGTTCAGATGGTGCTGTCAGGGAAAACCAAATCACCTTTAGTTATATAATAAAATACTTTGGAGATTCTTCTGTGTCCTTTCCAGTGTGCTCTCTCTCCTTCAATGATCAGCAGCATTATTAACACAGCCCTTTGCTCAAGCAGTTGTCTACACAGGAATTTAAAGTTTGCACATGTAGGTCCGGAGCACCCATGAGCTGACAGCACCATTGGATCCTCTGCCCAAATAAACCCTAGTAAGTCAAGCTCAGACAGAAATCCCTCCTACAGGACTCCACTCCTTCATACAGAATAAAATTCAGGAATCCACAGGAAATGGGGATTCATTCAGGTAAATTATTCCCTTACATCCATAACGTATTTGCTATGAGACAAGGGGACAACCATCCCTTTACAAAAGGCTGGCAAAGGCTGAAGCATCAGTTTGTTCCTACTGAAACTGTACTTCAAGATTATACCAAAGATCTGACACTTTCATTCTGTCTGTCTGCAGGAGAAATTCTCACAGTGATATAAAATGTGGTGTTCTTTTGTGTTGGTTGTTGTGTGGGTTTGTGATTGGTTTGGATTTTTGTTTTATTTTTTGGTTGGTTGTTTTTTTAATCCAGTGCAATAATATCTACAATCAGTGCTTTCTAATTGCCTATTCTGGAAATCTGCCACAGTTACTTTAAAGTAACTACAGAGTTTGTTTATTTAAAATCTTTTGGGAAATCATCACTACTCCTGATGGAGTATGTCACATATTGCCATTCTAAGGCACAACAGGGTCTTTAGGAGATAAAGGAATATCCATTTTTCTATAGGAAAATAAGCCACTGGAAGTAAATTCTCAGGGTTGTTTTTTACTTAAGTCCTTAACATCACTGATACCATTCCGAAAGCAAGAATAACCAAATCAATGTATTTTGAATACTTAGGTACCAAACTACTGTAAAACAGAAAACAAAGGTAACACAAAACAGTACTAGTGAGCTTCCTTCATGTCTGTTGACTTCATATCATTAGTAGCATTACTAAAAGTCAAGTCCTGTGCAGTGATAGAGCACCTTCTCTCCAGAGAGTTTTAAAGCATTCTTAAGGTAGTGATGGTCTTACCTTGAGCCCACCACTCCCTGGCAGAGACATGGAGAGGCAAGAAGGCTGTGGTTCCCAAAGACTCACTCCAACCACTAAGTGACACTGCCTCCCAAAATGTAAACTCTCTTTATCTGACCGACAGAATACCTTTAAAACATATTAGTAAACATATTAGTCTCTTAATCACACCTTAAGAAGATCCCCTGAACTTGCTGAATCACTTGTAATTAAGTTGCCTCCAGGGAACAGAAGCAAATCCTGTTTATTTTGAGGCATCATCAAAGAATGTGACAGCACCATGGATCTGCAGATAGGTCAGCCTTGTGTAGCACATAAGGCAACCATGGGTACTTGTTAAATCCAAGGCAATCTGTGTAGTCAAGAGAGACATAAATCACTTAGAAACTGCTGATCTCCAGTCTCCAACCTATGCTTCCTTTGTTCTCCATAGATATCTATGACAGAGGTGCTATTTCCCAACTGTATTCCAAAAATGTTTTCCAGTTTGGTGCATGTGAGAGTGACCATCAAAGCTGAAAGCATTCCAGCCTGGAAACTACCAGTTACAAGGAATAGCCGATGACAGAAAAAACAGGAAGCAAGTAAAAGCAGGTATCTCAACATAAGAGAAAGGAATCCAATTTGTACATCTGCCTGGGGCAGATAATTGTCCAAGTGAAATCTGGAGTCACACCTGTGAAAAACTGGGAGAGAATGAGGAGCAGGTGACAGAGTAGATTTAACAAATCTACCAGAAGGGCTCATTTTTTACACCTGAACCTGTCGCATGGACAAGGTGAAGTGTGTCTCCTACATCTCTTATGGCTGACCCTTGATCCAGGTGCATTATTCAGCCTGCTTGGGCACCCAGGTGAATCTCCAACCTCCATCATCATCCCTGCGCACAAAGGCTTGTCCTTGGTGGAAGGTGTGTGTTCTCACGTTGCGGTGAGGACTCAGAGATGTTGCAAAGGCCACTTCGGTCTTGTTGGGTGACAAATCACCGGGCAAATAAGGCAACCCATATGCTGGGAGGGAGGAAACACTTGGCACTGCTGAGGAAATGCATGGTGCTGAAGGGAACTGAGGAAGGAAGGGAGAGTTCTCACTGCATGGATGGGCACTGCTGTCAGCTGGAGGCACGTGGCTGCAGCTAAATGCTGCTGCTGCTCCTTCACTGTGCTCATAGTCTATGGCTTCACCAGGGCTCAGGCAGTACGTGTCTTTTCCAAGGTCTGAGGACGAGGCACTGTAGTTAGCTGAAGTTTCATCAATGGTGTTGACATCTTTTAATCCTAAGGTCTGCAAGATCCAGCTGTCCACAGCAGGGCTGGCTTGTTCTTCGCAGGCAGTGAATTCATTAAAGAGGTTCCTTCTAGCTTTGGAAGCATGAGGAGTTTCTTGAGGAACAAAGCAATGGTCCTCTTTTAATCTCCTCTTGGCACTTTTGAGGATAGCACAGGTTTTCTGCCCATGGCAGGATAGCAGCTTCTATTAAAACAAACAAAAACCCAAACAAACAGAAAGGCAGAGAGAGAAGATTAAAATTTTCTAGATTTTCTAGATACCTGAAAGAAACATGTTTCTGACCTCAGGTTTTAGATGTGAAAGATGGTTACTACTGTCCTTATAAAAGATACTTTTTCCACCACCTGGTGCTGTGTGTCATAGCTCTGACTATTCTGTATCTTTACAATCTTGGCAGGGGAGTGGGACATGGGGGAAAGTGGCAGCCTGATAAGGAAGGAGGGAAGATGTAAAGGTAAGTCATACTGGGACAGGCGTGATCACGACCAGGGAGACCTCAGAGCAGCAGACTGAACGGTATTGTACTGATTCACCTCAATTGTCATTATCGCAGGACAAGGGCCCTTCAGGCATCTAGGGATGGTCAAAGGAAAGCAAGAATAAAAAAGGAAGCTCCCCACCATGTCATGAATTCACTGGTTAGACACCTCCTCTGATGGTCTCACACTGGACCCTTTTCCCCCATTACTCAGGGGATGGCCATGTCTCCCTGCTGTGCTCAGGGAAGGAGACCTTTTCTACTGTTGGGAGCCAGGTTTTGGTGTGGGAGGGAGGACGTGTCATACTATCAACTCAGAACATGATGGAAAAGGAAAGTTTCCAATCTGTTATGGTTTTTTTTACCTCACGCCCATTTCAGAGAGTTGAGCAAATAATCAATAGTTCAATTTCATGGGCATGACTGGAATAATAAAAAATGTCATTAAGCTGACAAGAAACAATTATCTATATTTTTTTTTTAAGATGAGAGACAAAGAATCCAAATATTTAAAAAAGTCCTTCATACTTAGTCTAACAGAATGTTTCATCCAATGTGAAATGTTTAATTTTGTATTTTACCTTTACAAAAACCCCACACAACTTTTTAATTAATAAATTAGGAAAAATACAGTTCAGTATTCTAATAAAATAAACTAACTATAATAAAGTAAACTAATAAAATACACTGGAAAATAAAACAAAACAAAACATAAACCAGAAATCACAAAAAACAAAACAAATTCACAGCATAAAAAAGGGAAAAAATCTTTATCAAAGCGATAATTGACAAAACAGACACATTAAAGAAATATATATTCAAATGTAATCTTTTTTACTGAAAAAAGGCATTAGATGGAATAATTTTACCTTGCTTATAACCCTTACTTATAACTAACTAACAAACTAAATTATGCCACAGTCAAAAGTTACAGGATGTCATTCCTGGAGGAATCTATTACCTTAGATCCATGACCAGCAGTTTGGCAGCTCTGTGAAGTTAAATCTCACACTGCAGGTTGTCTGCATTCTTTGACTTTCCATATATTTTAATGGCCTGTACCTATTTAACCTGTTCCTTCTGCACACATCTGCACAACACGCTTGAACACAATACCTTGGCTTTTTCTTCTAAACACTTAATCAGGGCAGAATTCAGGTACTGTCGGAGGTTATTATTTTCTTCATGTAACCTAGCAAGTTCCTCTTCCTTCTGAAGCAAAGTATCTTGAAGCTGTGGAATAGAAATATTGATGAATAGATGTTGACTCTGTAACTTAATAGCAATTGCCCTATGGTACAGGCTGCTTGGATTTGATGATGCGGGTGTTTGCTTTGTGAGCTCAACACACCCGCTCCAGCCTCTTGTCTCTGTAAATCTAAGTGGCATGAATGTTCAGTTTTCACTTTTAACTTCCTTTAATCTTCAATGAGTGTTTGAGATTACTGTGAAAAAACCTGTAACCACAGAATAATAGAAAATAGAATTACAGGTAGTCCTGTGAGCAGCCAGAAATTGTCATGGGCATGACAGCAGCTGCAGGATCTCCTTCTGAGTGGCAGTAAACATCCCTTTGCACCCCTCATTCCCATTTATAGTTGACTGGTGAGAAAAAAAAAAAGGAGGAGCTGCACATTAACAATTTCTGGGGGTAGAGTGCAGAAGGAAGATGTAGTTGCAGTTCTTTATGATACAGTAAGATGCAGTTATCCCTTCAATTCTGAACCCTAATGTGCTAGTCCTGCTACTTATACAGACCTGAGATAATCCCTGCTCCCTGGAACTGAACAGGAATGGCAAATGCTTAACCCTTTTCCATGGGAAATCTCTGTGTTTGCAGACAGATTTTTGCCCCCTGAACATAGCTCAAGAGACTTCTTTAGGAGGACAAAGGATCTTCTGCTAAGGGCCCCAGGCATCTAGTGAGCAGAGGCTGTCAAGCACAGCCTCAAATGGCTGAGGCAGAGCCAAAGAAAGAGGTACACTGACATCTTGGAACTAGGGTTGATGATTAAGTGAATAAATGAATTTTCATTGACTTCACTGTGTCCAAACATTATTCCAAGTACTTGATTGGAGTCATCAGTCCGGAGTTCCTTCATCTAGGACTGTTCAGAGTTTCTCCTGCTCCTTGCTGGGGTTTACAAAACAGGAAAATGAGAGAAAATAAAGTAAGCAGGAAATCCTTGTTGGTCAAAATAGCTGATCCTCCATGGAATTAGGCAATTCTGGTGGAATCATTTCTCATGAAGTTAAACCTGGCTGAATCAGGTATTTTTGGCCAACAGCACCATCAGAGCCTAAGGGACACCCTGGTCATGTTCCTGCTCTTCTCCAGCACCAAGGCTGCAGATGCAATATGCTGTAAGAGGGGAGGGATGCGTAGGGAATCTCACAACACCTGTTCCAACATCACAGGGCAACATAGGGGAGACAAATACTTCCATCAAGGAGTAACAAATAAAGTGGTTTTCTGTCACTTCCCACAACCATGCAAGTGAGAGGGAGACATGTCACAAAAACCAACCCAGAAGGTGCGATACATGACACAAAGTTCAGGAACCTCGTGGGGTGAAATGCGGGTTGTCAGGGCGGCGCGGAGCCTTTACCTGCTTGTTTCTGTAGAGCTGGGAGGACAGGTGGTCTCCCTGCCACGCCGAGTCCTGGGCACCGAGCTGCGGGCTGCAGAAGTGGCCTGGGGGAGCAGAGCCAGGGTTAGCGCGCTCCGCTCCCGCTCCCTCGCCCTGCCCGGCGGCGGGAGCCCCGCTCCCGGGAGCGCACTCACCCGGGCTCTGCCGAGCCTCCCGCCGGCCCTGGCTGTGCGGCGGCTCCGCGGCGCAGACGGCGGCCCAGGTCTCCTTGGAAACACCGGCGGGGGCGGACCAGGGGCAGGCGCAGCCCGGGCCCCCGGCGAAGTCCGGCTCCGGGCACGGCCGGCCGGTGCTCTGCGGAGGGAAGGGGCTGAGGCGATGGGGCGCTGGCCGGGGGAAGGCAGTGCCCCCTCCCCAGCCCCCGAGGGGAGGCGGTGTCAGCCCGGCCCCGGCGAGCGCTCCCCTCGCTCCTGCCCCGGGCTGTGCTCAGGTGCCTGTCCCGGGGCAGGCGCCGCCTGCTACCGTGGGCGCTCCCAGCCCTGGCCCGGGTGCCCGCTCCCCCCTTTTGTTTTCTCCCCGCCCGGGGGTCCCGCACGGCCCCGCTCCCTCTGCTGGGGGCGGGCAGAGCCGCCCCGCCGCAGCCCCCCGTGGCACAGGGGCTCCGAGCAGAGCTGTGCCAGGGAGGTGCCCGCGTTTCCCGCGATCCCTTGGAAAATATTACGGTGCTGAGTGGGTTTAGGGTGAAGGGAGGTCGCAGGTTGTCCTTGGCAGACCGTTCCTGCCACCTTGGGGGTTTGACTGAGTTCTAAAGCAGCAGCATAAAGCCAGCAGTCACCTCCAGGCTGCTCGCACTCTCTTCTGCCCCTGCAGTTCTACAGGAGTCCCAGACCGCAGAGCCCGGGGTTGGCTCTCGATTCACCCTTTTCCCCTCCTCCAAATAAGCCCCATCTGCAGCAGCTCCAAATATCTGCAAGGCAACGGCAGAGCTTAGAGCCTCAATCAGGTGAAGGCACAGCAGCAGCAACTGCTCTTGCAGGTGGAGAGCCCTCTTTTTTCCCCATCTTAAAGAGGGCACAAAATGTACTGCAAGCCCCCAAGGCAAAGAGACCACCTTCTGCCTTTCTGCCTTGAGGTCGAGAGAAATGCAAAGAGCACTTACCATATTAGTGGCAGAATGAAATGCAGGTCTTGGGAGCACGTTTCTGTTAAAGCCCCAGAGAGGTTTAAAAGGCTCTGAAGGAGGGGGAGAGGGGGGAGACCGGGGAGGCGAGTTTAATCTAAAGGAGCTCCCAGTGACGCCTCAGAGCTCTCCTGAAACCCAGCAATCTGATTTGGTGTAAAGCTGTCAAACTTGTGACGTGAATAAACAGCAAACTTGCTGAAATCAAAGTCATTCTGGTCCCACAAATCAACACAAGGAAGGAGGGAAAAGAAAAGGAGGGAGAGGGAAAAAAAAAGCTTCCACATACTTCAGGACAGCAGTGAAGTAGTATGTCTGAGTTTCACTCCAGGAAATGAACAGGGATCCAGGAAAGCATCCCACATGTTCAGAGCAGGGCTGCTGGTGTTGCTGGTGAGTTTTTTGATTTGTTTTGTATTGTTTTCAAGCCTTGTTTGCAGTTGTAAAATCCAGCAGGAAGAAACAAGTTTAACATGCCTGGCTGAGGGAGTGGGTTTTGCCCAGCTTCCCAGAGGTGTGTGGAAGCAAATATGATTCAGAGAGCATTTCTGTGCACAGTTCTGAGGAAGAAAATTCAGATTTGAGAACAACACAATCTGCAATGATATGCTCCTGCAAATGTCTCACTATATAGGGAATGTTTTCTGCCAAGCCTCAGGCTTCCAGAAGATCTCAGGACATAAATGCTGTGACAGTGGTGTAAGATTTACTATCATAAAGGATAATGTTGCAAAAGCCATACACAGCTGTGTGAAAAGCAGAGATTGCCTCCATATAGCCGCTTTTAATTCACATCAGATTTTCACAGCAATCAAAATCTATGGGCAGTCTTGAGTTTTTCCCAGAAGAAGAAAATCAAAACAAAACTCTTCACTGAGGGTTTATCTTTGAATAGCACAGAGGATGGTGGGAATAAAGGCAACTGCAGAGCAGTTGTTCCATCAGGATCCTGCCCCTGCCATGATGTCCAGGGCTATTCCGGGTGGTAACCCGACCTCTCTGCAGACACGAGCCACAGAGTGATGCTGGGCCGAGTGCAGGCCATGCCAGCATATGGGATGATCTTTCATTTCTCCCCTGGAGAACGTGCAGTGCAGAGCAAGGACAGGGACAACAAAAAACCAAGAGTGTTATTTGTCTTGCAATCTTTTATTCCTGTTGTATTTTCCTAGATTGCTGCCCAAGGTAGATTGGCAGCTATGCCAAGTTAAACTATTGCCATCTCTTGGCTTACGTTTTTTCCAACAGAGGTGTTTTAAAAAGGCCTCACGCTCCATTCCCACAGTGCCTTGAGTCTCGCTGTAGCTTCCTTTTAAACCCCAGCTCAGCTCTGTACAATTGATAACTGCTGTGATAACCCACCTCCTTCAGATGCCAACCCCTTTCCTGCATGACTGTACGCAGTGGAAGGGGGGACCTGCTGGCTAACAAGAAAACACGAGCTCTGTGACACACCCCCAACACGCGCCAAGGCCCAGCGCAGCTCCCCGGCCGGCCCTGGTCCCTCTGTCTCCGCGGGGCCGCCGCAGGGCGCTGCGGCAGCACTGCCCGGCCGCACCCCGGGCAAGGGAAAGGGCCTGAGGCAGGAGGATGAAGCCGGGACAGGAGGGGCGCTGGGGCGGGGCGGGGAGGCCAGAGGAGCCCTCAGGACCCGCCGCTGCCCCGTGCGAGGCACAAACACCCCGCGGGGCCCGCCTGGCCCCGGCAGCGCCTCAGGGGACCGCGGGCTGAGCGCGGGGCTGCCCAAGATGGCGTCATCGCCCCGCGCCGCCCCCGCCGAGCGGGGATGGCGGGGGAGTGGGGGGTGTTCCATGAGGGCCCGAGGCTGCCCCGCTCCCCATCCCTGGGATGCCCCGCTCCCCATCCCTGGGCTCCGCGGCCACTCTCCTGTCGCCGCGGGCGGCTGGGGAGGTGCCCGCCTGGCCCCGCATGGGCTGAGACAAGTGCACAGCAGCCTGCAGCGGGTGACGAGAAGGGATGCTCTGAGCAAGGGGTGCTTCTTCCCATCTTGTGTGGACGTGGATGTGGGAGCAGCATTGCTGGCTCACGGCTGCTCCCAGGCAGAGCCCTTTGCCTGGCACAACGCAGGTGGCTCTATCTCTGCTTCCTTTTGGCAGAGCTCTGCACACTCAGGTGTGCTCTCTTCCTCTGAGAAGTGCTGGGAGGGGTGTGGGCACACTCTTGGGAGTGAAAAGCAATTACAAAGAGAGCTTGTGGTCACTCCATTGTTGTGTCTGCACAGCTGGTATCGTGTTGGTTGGAGGGTTAACAGTGCTTGGCTTTCTGAGCTCAAGGAGTTCAGGTCAACTTACACTACCAAGGTTGATATGTTGGGAAGTAAAAGATGGTATGTGGGTAAAACACCACCAAATCAGAACCCTGATAGGTTTGGAGAGACAACATTTGAGTGACTTTCAAGGAAAGAAAAATGCTGTTGGTGTAGGAGAGAAAGACCTACTTTTGCAAAATCATGCATAGATGTCACACATGAAGAGGTTCAAGTCATAGTAGCAATCACATGTAGTGTAAAAGAAAAACTAGGTAATAATCATTGCTAATTCTTTTCCTGTTCATCTGAGGCAACTCCTCCCAGAGCTCTTACTGCTTGTTGTAGTTAATGATGCACCTCTTTAACTGGGAATAAAGTTCCAGGATGAAATGTTTATCAAGACTACAGTATTGCTTCAGTGGAGATAGGATTTCGCTTTGAATGTCATAGCAGCTCTTTTCTGGCATTTTGGGAACACATGTAAATGTATTGAAGTATGTTAATTCCCATATGTTCTTTGTACCTGTATTTTCTTCTGTAATTTCTATGATGTTTCTTGTTTAAATGACAGTGATGAAGCTAATTCTTGAGAAAAAAATAAATAAAACCTATCAAACACTTTTTTTCTGGTTTAACCCATTTTTATGTAGAAATAGCATTTGCATCATTGTGAAGGGATGGTACACAGAAGAAAAACAATAATATTTACAAATAGTTTAATTCAAGTTTTATACCAGATTTACTACAGTTATAGTATGTGTTAATTTGCGTGCTAACACCTGCATGGGTGTCCAAACCCACCCCAAATCTCCTATTCATTTTTCCTGCCTTATTATTGCTACAGTACTTCTTATCCCTATTAAGAGTGGTTAAAATGTATCAGTGGCAGAATAAAGGCTCAGTTAATAACTCCAGATATTTACTATAGTCAGGTACACACAAGTACCTGCACTCGCAGGAATCTCTGATGATGTTTGTGAACTAAAGGTGTGAAAAATTAAACCTGAAGAGACTGATTTGCAAGAATGCTTCTGAAAGGGAATTTATGCGGAGACAGGTTCTGGTTGTTTCTCTGATCAGTCTTCCTCCTTGAACGCAGGACTAAAAGGCACTTCTCAAATCCAGTCCCCCGCTGTTGAGACATTCTTAAACTTCTCAATCTCCTTCTTAAAACTAATTAGGTTATTTTCCTTACGTTATTCCTACTGTGAGGCTACACCGTACTCAGCTCTGATGGCTAGACACTTCCTAGTTCCAGTTTGAATGTATTCATAGCAGGTATAATCCCTTTTGTCCTTGTGCCAAACTCTTGCTTTAGTTTAGACACTTCATCTCCCTCTCTAGCGTTTAGCCTTGATGTCTTTGCAGAGTGCTGTCACATATTGTCCTTTCCTTTGCTTTTTAGGTCAAAGAAGGCACTTTTTTTTACAATCTTCCCTAACATAAACACTTCAGGAAACCATCTCAGAGAATATTCCAGCTGACATTAACCTGTTTTTCGGATGGATGACCAAAGTTACTCAGGTTGCTGTGTAACACACCATTGTTTTAGAGAAAAGCATTGGCAAATCTTTCTCTTTTATATCTTTCTGGTACAATTTAGGGTAGTCTTTACCTTTTTCATCGCCCTCTTATCACAGTTAATGGTTTGGAAATCATTGTCAGCTGGCAGTGAATACACCTGTGGGCTTTGTTTGCTGTGAAATGCAGTTAGTCAAACTGAGTCTTCCCTGCTGTTGGGCTCCAGCTCTCCTACATTGATACTCTTCAGTATTGTGGAGTTTCACAAGTATTTAGAAAGAAGCAAAAAGATGACTACAAGATGGAAAATCTGCAAAACGCCTTTCTGGGTTTACCTGCATTTTCTCACAACAAGAGGGGTGAGTCAGTGAATAGAGGATATCCTACCTACATACAGCTCTTGTGGTGGCTAAAATGCTTTCTGTTGGTTTGAAATGAAGGTACGTGGTATATTAAGGGTGTATGTGATTTTTTTTCCTGTGTTTTCCGATACACGCTGGCTGAGATTTATCCTTGGCAGAGCCTTAGAAGGAAATTCAGTATTACTAGTGCTTAATTGTCTGGTTTCAGCAAAGGGTTGTTTTTGTCAAGGAAGTAAGTTGCATTTTAGCAGCTGTATGGAAAAGAATAATACTTTATAGTGATCTCCAACCTTATTTGAGCAATAGATATTATCGAATGGAATTTATCTGAAAAAGCCGAAGTTCTTAGGTAGTGACACCTCTATACATAGAATATCCTTAAAGATGAAGTGTGTAAGGAATATGTTTGAATAACATCTGTGCCATGTGTTGTGTCCACAAGTGCTCTTCCATCTGTTACCACCCCTCCTAACAGCAAATCTTGGATCTCTCCTGTGGAAGTAGGTGTTCTCTGCTTTGAAGAGAGATCTGTTAGGTAAAGCAGAGGTAGCTACTCTTGAAGATCTAGGACTAGAGGGGACTTCTGTGTCATCTTGTCTCATCTCCTGCTTTAGTTAGGCAGCTGATTCATAAAACATCAATGTCAGCCCTCCAAGGGTTTTTCATGTGATATTGGTACTGCTTTTTACTGCTTGTCTGTTCAAAATTTTACTCTGATTTCTGATCTGAATTTATTCATGGACATTTGTGGGTTTAGCTGTTTCTGTTTCACTCTGTGTGCTTGCCATTTGATATGTTATAAACTACAATCTATGCTATGTTTGTCTGGCTTTCTGTAATCATTTTTCTATTTTGCAGTGTGGGTGACCATTTCTTTTTTTTCACAGTCCTCTAGATTGCAGTTGGTTACAACCCCAGGTACAGGAATGAGGAATCACCTCCTGAAATGGAAATACAAATGGAAAAAGTGCAAGTTTTATGTGCACAGAGTATATTTGTAGAATTCTCTGCTTATAGAATGTCATTGAGAGTGAGAGATTATAAATAAACAATGATTTTTATAATTCTGGAGTTTTCTTTTGAATATTTTCATTGATTCTACTAGATATACTGATCTTCTTAAGAGGACACTAATTGTACTCATGTAGTATTCTGTGGACATGTTCTCTCAGAACTCATTCCAGGCCCTATGTATTGTCGTTGTCTTGCCCTTTCCTTTTGAGTGGCTGGAACTGTATCATAAAAAATGAGGTCCTAAAGAGGGACAGATCTCAGAGCTGGCTTTTGACAAGTTAATGAGTTCTGAAAACTGCAGGTGGGAATCTGCTACTGTTGCTAATCATATTGCTGTGTGGAAGAGAAATATGTTCTACTCCTGGCAGCACTTAAATGCCTGAAACTTCAGAATGTCACCCATTTACAGTATAGACCCAAGTCAGTCTCTGCATCTTGGTGTTTTCAGTTCCTCATCTATCAATCTGCACTGGTGCGTCTGCTTAGATTTTACATTTCTGTAATAAAACATATCCTCACAGAGCCCCTGACCAAATGAGTCCATTTGTTCTTGGCTGTGACCACTGCACTCCAGAAGAGCAATATTAACTGTGAACCAATGACTTTTCATGAGGTTTGCAAGTTAATTGGATGGGAATTTTAATATAAACCATGATGTAGTTTTGGAACTGAAGCCTATTCTTGGTCTGGCATCAGCAGCATGCTGCTTCTGTGTCGATGTTCCTCCATCCGGAGGTTACCGCTGAACGGAGATGCCATGCTGCAGTTAAGTAACCTTTACATCCCAGAAAAGAGATTTAGCAGTGTAAACAAGTGCATGGAGGTTGTCCCATGGTTAAATAAGAGATGGCAGAAACAGTTTTTCTTGACTGTGTTATGAGTGTTGGCCATCGTGGTTTGGGGGAAATTGTTGCGTCTTTACAAGAGAAAGAGCAGTGTGCTGAAAAGCCATGTTTTTCTCCATGGTGTTTTCTATTGAAGTCAAACTATTTTGCAGGGAAACCTGCCAGACAAGCTTAGCTCATGGGTTTAATCCAAATTAGGATGAATTTTTGTGGGACCAGATGCAGAGCTGAATGAGGCCTCTTGTCTAACCACCCACTGATGTGTGCATCTACCTGCTTCCTAACCTGGCCCGTGAGCTCCTCCAACGTGAACCGTGCTGCTAGTACCTATGTGCTGGGCTTCACCTATTTAATAGTGCTTTTCCTCTTGGCTGTGACTCAGGAATTGGCAGTCTGGCTCCCCTCCATCTTCCTTTGGGTGTAGAGCTGGGCACTTTCCATTCTTGGCTGGCAGTTGGGATGTTTGGCAGAGATCTCTGATCTGAGTAAATATGTGTGAGGGCATCTCTTCATTGCAGAGCTGTGTGGCATTGCCTTCCCTAATCAATAATGAAAGAGAGATTCTAGGATGTGTGTAAATGTGTTGGGGGTCAGAAGGTGAAGGATGTTGTTGTCATGAGCTGAGAAAGATGTCAGGGTTTTTGTGCATACTTTTCAAAGGCTGAGTTAAAACAATAAGTCACTGGGGAGATACCCTAGTAAAACAGCTCTGGCTGTATACATAAAATTTCCAGCTCCTAGTCCATGCAGGTAGTGTTCGATGAACTGGTGATGAAAAGGAATTAGTTGGCTGGTAATTCATCTAAAAGATTGGCAGAGGATTTTACAGGCTTACACCAGAGCTGGCTGGAGACAATAATCTCTTTTCTTGAAGAATGCTGAGGTCCTGACGCCCAGCTCGTTGGAATGAAACCTGAATGCTTTTTAATTCTCTGTGAGAGATTTTTTCTTTCCCCTCTTTGGTTTTTGTTTTTAGGAAGGAACAAAATGTTTCATTGTGATTTTGTCAATTATTTTGATATAATGGATTAAAAGACTAAATGTCTTCCAAATCCCAAAGCCTTTTAAAAGAATTCCATTGAAAACACATCAGAGCTGTTTTCTTCCCTGAATTTTTGCTGAAATTTAATTTTAACCAAAAGTTTACACACTTCAGGGGCAGCATGGGCTCCCTTGCAGCAATGATGTGCATTGGATAATAACTGCAGATAGGATTTTTTTTTTTGGTCCAGTTATATTTTATGCTATCTTGGAGGAGAAAGGGGTGGGAGGAGGTTTGTATCCATTTGGCAGCCTCATACTGTGCCAAAGCAGTGTAAAAAGGCCTGAGAGTGAATAAGAAACAAGAGAAGTATTTGGTTTTTAACTGCTCCTGGATGAGAGAGCAGGATTCATCCATGCCTTACTGTAATTTTACAATTCCATTGCAAACTGTGATAGTACAGCAGGGAAAGAAAGATGAGGTTAGTACAGTGAAACAGAGCAGGCTTTGCAGAGGAGACTTTCTCTTGGCTCAAGGTTCTTGTATCCAAGTCTTCTGATGTGACTGGAAGGAACAGAGACTGAAATGGCAGCTATTGAGCTGCCCAGAAGCTCCTGTGCGTTCTGTTTCATCTTTCCTTTCTCTCTTTCTAGTCAGACAGAAATGAGACTTCTTGCCATCCCCAGAAGCTGCAATGACTGGTCTCCCATCTGTGGCTAGAACTGAAGCTCAGCAGCTTCCTGACATGCATGTTGGGACCCTTGTTGGCTCAGATCAATGTTTGCTGACCTCCCTCTTGGACCTAGAAAGGTGTACTGTTATTTGAAAAATGGCAGGTTCATTTGAAGGGAACTAATTTAATCTGGGATGTTACTATTAGCTGTTGGATATTGTTTTGTGACCTCAGGTTTCAAGGGAGTTTTGTGTTCATTGATAGGGCTTAGACCTCTCCATAATCTCCAGCACCCAGGAGACACAAATCTACAAGGAAGAGTCTGGGTGAGCACACCTGGTGCCTTGGGCACAAAGGAGTGTGATCCTGTGGAACAAAATACTTCACTGGGAAACTGAAAGACCTCACAGTGCTCATTTCTGGGTTGACTGCTGGCCTGCAAAGTGCCCTTCAATAAATTGCTTTTATTGCTTCGTTTACCCCAAATGTGTGATGAGCAAGATACTATGTTAGATGTTCTTACTGAGGAATAGACCTCTGTAATTGATGGCAGTTTTACTTTCAGAGCAACACTGATTATAGATTTTATTCTTTCAAAGATGTGGTTTGGCACTATGAATTTTGGGGGGTAGATTTATCGCTGAGAATGTTTTGGTTTTCTTGTGCTCCTGTATGTCAGTGTTTTATAGAAGCATGCCGTGCGTGGACACTAGAGGGCTTGCTGGCATCCTTCCCTCTGCTCCCACCTCGGCACAGTAAGAGGGTTCAGCAGGGTAAATCAGGGAGCTTTCACTTGAGTTTCGCAGCTGGATTTAAGTTTTGAGGGTGGAGGAAACTGAGCAATACTGGGGAAAGAATTCTTTCATGCTGCATCTTCACAAGCTTCATCAGCCCCGGGAGGACAATAGCACTTACTGCCTTATGGCAATGACCTTTTCAAGTGCATCTGTAATCAAATAAAAGTTGCCAGTGGGAGCACTGCAAGCACAGGCTGTGTTTCAGTTAAACCTCCAGGCAGGCAAAATGATCTCAATAGCAATTAACTGCAGGCATTTCAGCAATTAGTTGTGGATGATGCTCAGGTTGCCTGTGTAACTGTACTACACAGAGGTGTGAGTGCCTTAGGGTGGGCAGGCTCTGGACTGAAGTGATATGGGTTGCTATCTGGAAGTCTTCAGCACTCTCCATTGCTGATTGGGAATTTGGCTTAATACCAGGCATTGTGACAGTTACCGTGTGCTTTCCCAAATCAGGGGAAATACCTGATTTCTCACACTACTATTTGCTTAAATATGCAGTTGAACACAGTGCTATGTGGAGAACACTCACAGTGTGTCCAGCCGGCCTCATCCTGGCACAACTCTTGGTCCTTGCTCCACCTTACCCGCTGTCAAAACTGTAACTTAACAAAGAGTTTGACTAGTTTCAAAACAGTTATATCACTGGGTTCCTCTTCAGCATGTAATAAGAAACCTTAAACCACTTTGTTGGAGAATAAGAGGCAGAATGGCTTTGGAAGTTAATGTGCTGCCAGCAACCAGCCTTGCAGCAATGGGTTAACTGGGACCATCCCTGTAGACTGTCACTCACCAGACTGTTTCTTTGAGTTGACCTGCTAGGATTTTTCCCTCCACCCCACCCCTCCTCTTTCTCTTCTCTCTCTCTTTCTTTCCCTTTATTCTTTTCCTCAGGTCTCTTGATTTCATGCTGGCTTTCTAAATTGAGGATAAAGTTAATTCACCACACAATACCGCAGCTGGAATGAAATATGGCCAGTCGCCTGTGTGGAGTGGAGGGCTCCATGCTGGCTGGGGGTGGCTTGTTGCATCTCCTAAGGCCACTACGGGCTGTCACTGCTTTATTGATAATGCTTCCAGCAACAAAGCAAGAAGTTAACTAATTATGAACATATGGTTCAGCTCACGCTTGACTCAGCATCCACCTTGTTAGCCTTGAGCTGCCTAGGTGTTCCGAAGCAGGAGAAGAGGAAAGTTTTGGGTGGAAGGTGTGGTCCAAAATCCCACTGACAAGCCAGAGGGAGACTTGATTGATCTTAATCTATTCTTTTTGTTAGGAGGCAGCATGCTGCTGTCAGGAACAGCTTGGTAATAACAGATTTGTGGCCTCAAAGTCCTTGTAGTTAGAGCCAGCCTGCGACACTTGGTCAGCTCCTTGCATGCTCTGTTCTTAATTGGTCTCAATGGTGGGGTCTGAAATGAGACGGCAGTTCAAGGTGCAACACATGCTGTACCTGAAATTGCAGCCTGTGAGCTGCTGCACAGATGTCAGCTTTTTACCACTGGGCTTACTACTGTGGACCCGGAGGGTCCATGCAGAAAGGGACAAGGGATGTCTGAGAGGACCCTGCAGATTTTCAGGGCTTAATATGGAATTAATTAGAGGAAAACTTAAGGAGAGAGAGAGTGCGACTGGTAGAGGAACAAGAAGGGAGGTGCAAAGAACTTGTTAGGAAGTTAATCAAGGTGGATTGCAATTTTGTCTGCATTGAGTGGTCAGCATGCATAGTCTGGACATGGGAGAGTATTTAATGGGAATTGATACCAGCTAGAGGTGGGAGGAGGGTGTCTCTTTCTGTCCATCTGTTGGTCTTTTAAAAGTGAATTGGTCTATGCCACAGGATTCAAAACAGTGTAGTTAAAGATCCAGTTTTTTCATGGGCATACGTGGTTTGCAGGAAGAATGACCTTATTTCTGTCCAAATTTTTAAAACAGTATTAGGGTTCTTTGAGTTTCATTAACTGAAAATGCTGAGCACAGAAAGAAACAACTTTAATAATAAGCAGCAGAAAGAACTACAGGGATAAGTGATTTGACACAGCCAACAAACAGGTTATTTTATGACTACTGAGACAAAAAAATGTGGGCAGAGAGGGTTATCTGTTTGCTGGATGAATTAGCAAGACCATAGTCAAGGTCTCCCAAGGCTGAGGGAGATGGTTAGTGACCCCTACTAGGCACTGGTGAAACTGCATCTGAAGTACTGCATCTGATTTTGGCCTTCACAGTGCAGGAAAGTTGTTGCCAAACCAGAGAATTGAGCAGGAGGATCACTATGCTGGTTGGGAGGCTGCAGCACATGAGGGTGAAGGAGCTGAGTTTGCCCACCTTGGAGAAGAGGGCCAAGGGAAACAGATGACAATCTTCCACTGCCATGGGAATATATAGAGAAGACAGAGGCCAGCTCTTCAGACATGCATAGTGAAAGGACTTCAAGTATTCCAAAGCTGGGACAAGTTCTATTTCAACTAGATATGAGGGGAGTTAAAAAAAAAAAAAAAAAAAAGAACAGTCAAACATGATAAGCTAGAGAGGTTATGGAACTGCTATTTCTGGTGTTTTTTATAACTTGGCTGGGCCAAGTATGACCTAAATTTGAAAAGGACTCTTAATTTTCCTGTGACCAGGCTGCAACTGGAGCACAGCCCAGTGCCTGTGACAGAGGCACAAGGCTCACGTTCTGTCCTGCGCTGCTGTGCCGGCTGGCTCGTGGCTCCTGTGTCATACCATGATGTACCTGGCAATTATCATTGTCACTCCTATAATGTAATGAATTAGGACAGTTAATTAGTGGGTAAAGCTGATCTGTAAACAACCATTTGGAACAAAATTTTCCCAGATACAGCAATAGGTTTTCTTAGCAGAGCCTGTGCTTTGAGCTGTGATTAGCTTCTTAGAGCAGAAATTATTTTTGATGTTAAATAAGTGGCTGTCCCTCAGCTATTTCTTATCTCCTGTGAGGGGATGCTGCAGCTGAGTTGAGGAATGTGAGAGGTCCCTGGGAGACCTCATACTGCTGCTGAAGATGGTTTGAGTTCACCTGGCTGACTGCACTGCTGTGGGTTGGGAGCACTGATATACTTCAGGTTCAGGTTATTGAGATGTTCATCTCTAGTTAACAGTCATCTAGAGGAAGTGGAGGGATTAATTTTCAGGCTATTAAAGCTGCTCTTACAGTTAATTTCTGACCAAAGCCTTGTTTTGAGTTTGCCTGTGGGGACCGTCTCTGGCTGAAAGGTTTGTCTGCTATGTAACCACAAAGGAATAGTTACTACTTACTTAGATCCCCATGTCAGTATCTCTGTTGTAATAAGTACGTTAAAAAACCCTACCAAGACTAATGTTCAGGCTTAAGAATTTAGTGAGAATTTATTTGTATGATTCTAATAGTGTGAGAAAGAGAAATCTGAAGGAATTGGAATTAATCTCAGCGTAACACCTTGTAAGCATGTCGGTGTGGTGCAAAACAGCTTTGGAGGAAATAAGAAGCAGGATTTGGTGCTTCCTTGTCTCCCTTGGGATCCATCTCTGCTCTGTTCTTCACCCAGAGAAGCAGTGTAGCACAGCGGAAACCTTTCCTCGCTGCAAAAAAACCAACCACTGCTTTGGTTTGTAGCAAGTGCAGGTTATTAAAAAAGATGAGAATGTGTTTATGAAAAATTCAAATGAATTGGGCTCAGATTTGAAAGTGACTGGATCAGTTTGTGGTTTTGTACCTAACGAGGAGGGGAGGCTGGGAGTGAAGATTAGGATTTATATTGTGATCCCAAAAATACATTAAATACTCAAAAACATGTGAGTTTGAAGTCTAATTTCAGACTTGCTGCCAAGGAGATCTCCTAGCTGCCAAGTTAGGAGGAGCTTTTCTGACTTTAGCTTGAAGTTATTACTCCAAGGCAGACCTGCATCTGAGTAGGAGCAGTTATTTGGTTTAACTGGTGCCACATGGAAATTGGTAGGAGTGATCATAGTTTTCTGGGCACCTTATGGGCACCTTTCTCTAGAGCTGGCCAAAAAGGGGGGAAAAAAAATCTAAGCAAAACTCCTAGTGCTGATGAATGAGACCAGCACATACAGATCAAAGGCAGAGGAACCCCCTAGTGAGACCCTGCAAGCTAAAGACCTGTGTTGTCTGCAAGTAACACTGTATTCCTACTCAAGCCTGTGGAGGACTCAGAGCTTCTTTACTGTGTGTTCGTAAAAGGACTTGTTTCCTGGTGCAGAAATTACAACACCTGTAGTTTTATACTTGAAAATCTGCTTCTTTGTCGGAGGGAGCTTTACATGAACTCTTTAGGTGTGTTCCCATATAGAATTCAGTGATATTTCCCCATCTGCTAATTTCCTTTGGCTTCACAGGTAAAACTGGGATCTGTGTCATGACACTCCTGTTTCAATACCAATTGCTGCTCCCTTTCCCGCCAAATGCAGATGCAGCCATTAGGATGACTTGCATCCTGCTGCAAGCAATATGTCCAATCTTTACCCTACAAAGGTATTGTTTAAGGGCTCTGAAGATTTTGAACAAACTGGCCTGGCAGGGGGACTTTCAACTTTCCCTCCTTTATGGGCATAACAGCCTGTGTTTGTAAACAGAGCCTTAGAGGAGTAGTGGGAGCCACTGGAGGACTGTCAGCTGGTTAATTGGATGTCAGCTCCCTGCCGGGGACGGGGGCTAATGAGTCATCCTGCATAAAAGGGAATGGCCCTGGGAGAAAGGCAAAGACTTGGACAGCAATAATCACATCGACAGAGAAGCCCAGAGCCCGCCTGTTGGGATAAAGGCAGAGCAGCATTTGGGGACAGAGGGCTTCCCTGTTTGGATTTTGTTAAATAGAGATTAAGCAGGTTCTGAATTTGTAAAGTTGAGATATTATTACTGGTGCCTGTGTTTAAACATGTGCTCATCTGCATGGGCAGTGGGCTGATACACAATATAAACACCTTCAGTTTATAGGTTTTGGTGGCCTTTGTTTTTTGAAAAATACCTAAGGAAAGAAAAAAAAAATACATGTTAATGGTGAGTTTCATGCAGGAAATGGCAAGAAGGATCATACAAGGAACACTGGAATCACTACTTCAGATTAGAAGTTTATTTTTTCTTTTGAAAACATAAGTCAGTGGTTACGCTCTTTTTGCTGAAAACTGTCTTCTAAAATTATGATTTTTTCCCATGGAAACCTAATGTTTAAAAAAAAAACTTGAAGATTTTTTGAAGTTAACATTTTGTATGCAAGATCACTTTATTTCAAAGAATATTTCGATTTGAAAATATTTATCAGATATGAATAAACAGAGGGATTTTATTTATGTCTTTTTTAAGAGGGAAACATGAATGAAAGATTGGATATTGGTATTAAGTTCTATAATAAAAGCATATGTTCCCATTTAAAACTATTTTTGCCAAAGGAAAAGCTAATAAGAGAGAAATAGACAAAGAAAGGTAATATAAAGATTAAAAGAATCTTGAAAAATGTCTGTAATAAATCCTGGGAAGTCATTAGGCCTGTCTGTATGCCCTAAAATGAGCTGCTCTTTACCTAAGCTATGCCTGATGTGTGTTTATTTAACCAGCTCTTAAAAAAAGAGAAGAATGGAAGATCCATTGCCAACCAACTCTTGCATGCCACTGTTCTTACTGAAGAGGTTTTTCTTGTTATCTAACTTAAACCATCCTTGTTGTAATTTAAGTTCATTGCTTCATGCCCTGCACTCCTTGAAAACAAAATTAGTTCATTTCCCTCTCTCAGCAGCATTTTCCATATTCAATATCTTCCTTAAATTTTCTTCGGAGGAATCATCACATTTTCTTTTTCTTTCATGGTATCCAGATTATTAATTGTTCCAAGTCTATCTTCCCACAAGTCTTTCTTGACTTGTTATTTATTATTTCCTTAACAACCAAGAGAAGGGTGGAGGAGGAGGGAAGGTAAAACAGGACCTGCTGTGGGCACAGTTTATTAGCCAGGAGAACTTTTGTACGTAGGAGCTACCTGCTAATTGGAGTGTCAGGGAAGTGGAGACAGTGCTAGACATAGCCAAGCCACAATTGTCATCCTGAAGTTTGAACACATCTCAGTTGTGTGTGGCTCACCCTCATCTTGTCCTCTATAGCACATAAGTAGTGTGCACCCTGATCCTATTATAGCTCATGCCAGTAGCACCAGGAAGACCTTATGCCTCAGTGCTCTTAAGTCACTCCAAAATGGCAATTCATACGGCTGACAGCCAAAGGAGTAAATGAAGTATTGGCTTCTCTCCCAGTTTATGCAACGTGCTGTATTTTATCAGTACTTCTCTGATGTTTTCAGTATAGTCAGAAAAGCAAATGGACAAAGTGGTGTTTCTCTTGATCTGCATTCATCTGTGGAGTCCAAACCTGGTCTGAAACTGGGGAGGAAATACTTCATTTAGATTCTAGAATTGCTTAAATATTACACAGTGGCCTGAAACTATGAGACTTCATGGATAGGGAAACTTTTTTTGAAGGCTGTGGATCCCTCAGTAGCTGTGACATTTATAGCAACTCCTGTTTGTGCCTTCTAACAGGCTGTTGTGGAGGTAAAAGTTTCTAATGAGACAGTATGTGCAAGAAAGAAGACATCTTGCAGAGAGCTGGAGGGGACAGTGTGGTTCCAGTTACCCAAGGAAGGTTGAAGCACCATGTCACCTCCTTCCAGAGCAAGAGAGTTAGCTGGATAGCATGGTGTATTTACCTGGCTGCTGCTTACGCTAGATCAGATCAGTGGAGTAAAATCAAAAAGCTGTCTATCCTGCACCAAATTAAAACAGAATCAGGAGAATTAATATGCTTTATAAATGCAGGTTAAGCACACTATAAGCACACTGTAATTATAGTCAGCTGCCTGGCTAGTACAATCTAGTAGCACTGGCTTAGGAGTTAAGTTGAATATACAATTAATAGGAGCTTATATTAAAGGCATTAATAGAGTTACAAAAGCTTTGTAACAACAGAGTGTGACCCAGCCTTGGACAAGGACAATGGGGTTTTGTGTGCTATAATTAGCACACACAAAACCTCCCCATTAACTTGACCATTTTCCATTTGCCTTTTAAAGAACTGAGCAGTGCAAAGCACACTCGGCCCATCAGAGATGGGAGCTGTGCAGTCAGTATAGAAGTGCTGGGGATCTCAGTGCTGTCTCCCCTTGGGAAGTACGAGCTGGTTGGCTGAGACACCTGATGAAATAACTTATTTACAAGGTCAGACTCTGCCCCCACACTGCCTGTGCATGCCTGAGTGCCAGGACCAGCATGCAGCTGCTACTGGCCCTCTGAAGAGCTGCATTTCCTTTTTCTCTTCCTTGCTCACCTGAAACAAGTGATTATCAGTGCAGAGAAGTATTTTGACCTGTTGCAAGACCTAATAATTAAGGGAGAGGAGCAAATGCAGGAGGGAAAAAATTTTCTCTTATATGAACCAAAATATTAGAAGAAACCTCACACTGAATTCCAGACCAACATGGCAGTATTTGTGAACAGTGACAGCTGGGATCTTTGAGGTCACTCTGCAGGTCCAAGATACTGCTGAAGAAAGACTGTGTGAAGTAAAGCTACAGAGGTGTGTGTAGGAAAAGATTGATATAGAATATCTGAACCTGAAAAAGGGGAGAAAAGCAGAGCTTGAGGACTAGGACTTTTGAGGCAAAGAGTGTTCAGCAGCAGCTTATTTGCTTTGAGTCCCACATGCAGCTTAAAATTCAGATGACACTTCACACATAATCTTTTGGGGGCACATTATTTATTTAACTAAGGTGGAGTCTGATGTTTAAGGATGAGGAAAAAGATTAGTGTTCACCTTCAGATCAGACAGCATAGCTGTGCTAATTAGCTCATGAGGTACTCCACTCATAAGACTTGCATCACTAGTGCTGCTGACCTTTGGGACAGGACTGGCAGTGTGTGCAGACCTGTGGCAGTGAAGGACATGGCAATGCCCTGTAGTTGCTAGGGTTTAAGGTATACAGACCTCAGATCTACTCCATTCATGCCCTAAAGACTAATTTCTTCTCTTACATTTCACTAGGATACCGTGAAAAGATTCTTTCCCACTGAGCAGGACTTCCCTTCTTAAGAGAGGATAGATGGCTGAGATGTATGTGTGATAGGGGCTTTCTGTGCTGGGACAAGCACCTCTGGAACCTGGTAGCCAGACACAGAGAGGATCCAGATAGTAGCACCAGGGCTTCTACCCAACTATGACTCTTCATTCCTATTTGCTGAATATAAAATACAGTCAATTTCTAAAGAAAGGTCTCTCATGGGAGAACCCTTTTTGAGATTATTTCACATTTAAATTGACCTATTCTTTCCCTTAGGATTTGGATTGTGCCTATTGCCCCTCCAAAGCCCATCTTTATTCTCAAGAGAAGCTCTTGTCTGTCTTTTTTGCTGTCATCCTACAATTTTGGGGATGGGCACTAATCTAGAGGAATCTTATTTCTGTCAAAGTTTTGCTACTGCCTGACTTTGTGTGTGGACCTGAACACCATTCTACTTCTCACCTGAGAAAAGGTGCAGTCTTTCCTGTTTAAAAAAGCAACCTTCTTTTGCACTCACTTTTCAACATGTTGCCACTTTCAGAAGAATAGTGTGTTTTCAAGTGCTGCAAAAATAATCAGAATCGTTGTATAAAAATAATTCCATATTGCTTCCTTTCTTTTCTATTAACTATGCAGTCTGTGCTGGAGCTTCTTATAAAGCACACTTTACTGGTGGCTCTGGCTTTCCTGTAGAGCGCTAATATGTAATACAAATGACATCTGTCACGTTTGATTTGTTCTGGTGCTTAAGTTTGGGGAAGAATAGCTCTCACTTGTGATGGGAAGTCTTGAGTCTCTCCCTCTGTGTTGAACTGCCTTGCAATTTGTTACGGTCAGTAAAGAGGGCTTCTGTTTGCTGAGGCTAAAATAGAAATCCTACTAGTGCACTAATCTTGTAGTAAATACAAAGGCAATGCTTCTAGAAGTTCCTGAGCTTGAAATTCCTCACAACTAGAAAGGTACATGGCTGAAGCATTGCCCTGCTCTTGCATTCTTTCCTGAACATCCTCTACTGGCTGGAGAAGAAGACAGGTTGTAGAGCTAAATGCTGTTGTATCTACTTATTCATAAAGATTAATTGATTAACTTTCACTCCTTCTCCTCAAAACGAGGGCAGATTATCCAGCTGTGTTCTGTCATGTTGCTTAATTTGTCCAATGTTTACCCCTTCTCATCCTAAAGGTGGTGATAGGGAGGGTTAATGGGGTTGTGCCAGTGATGAGTTAAAAAACACGACTAAAAATAAAATGTTCCTGCCTAGACAATTTTTTGCTGTCTTATTGTCATCTTGAATAGTGAAAAAATTTAAAGTATCAAAATTGTTATTGAGTGACATTTTGAAAATTAAATTAGAAAACTTAATTAGATTTGCTTCTTCTTTTGGTCTACCCTACAGACCTGCTCCAGGTTGTCCTAGGCAGGTTACCTGTGCCAACTGGTTCTTGACTATCTGTTATGTTGCTCCCTGCCCATTGTCACAGTCTGTACTGGGGGTGCAAAGGTTTTCTCCTGTGCTGTTCCTATGACCAGGGGCTTGCTTCATGATTTTTTTTCCCTTTTAAAAAATTGTCTTTCGTTGCCTGAACCTCTTAGTTTCTGCAAATTCTGCCTTTTGTTCTTTGGTGTTGACATAACTAATAATTTTATAAAGCAATGTGGCAGATGGCTTGCATGAAGGTATAAGCAAATAACTTTTTCTTGTTTTGCTTAGAATTGTAGGGAAGGCAGTGCTTGTCTAGGTATACTCAAATGTGCCTGCACTTTTTATTTGAACAATGTATGTTTTTAGTATGTATGTATGGACACAGGCATATATGCCCAATCTGTTTTATCACACCCTTGTGAGCACTCCTGTTGTGTGCCCTGAGTCCAGATAGATTTCATACACATGGTCTGACTGTCTGATTGTTGCTATTACGCTTCAGATTATGTTTTCAAAAATAATTTCCTGTCACATTCCTGACTGTATTTGTAGGCTGAGTTTATCCTCTTCCCTGCTGCTCCATGATCTGCCCCTAGGTTACTAACAACCCCAACAGACAGCCTGGCTCATGCGACCTGCTGCTTAGACACAGATTAACTACCAGCCATATGGACTACCAACTTCACAAATTCCTCTCCTTTTGCTTTCTGCTCTCAGTAAAGTTAATGGACAATTTGCTGGTAAAGAAAACATAAAACAAAACCCCAAACCTGTGACATAATCACCTGGGTTTAACACAACTGGCCCCTCCATCTGCCCTTACACTGGGATTTGTGCATATAAAGCAGAATATGGTGCTTAGTGCAGTGTGGGTTCATGCTGGTGACTTTCCCTTATGACATAGTACTTGCTTACAATACAGTGGAATTAGACATAGGCATTATGCATATGTTGCACACATATAACCATATATAACTGTATATTCTCAAAAGGATCCCCAATGTTGTGCTTTAACTAGTAGTGACTCCTGTGGTCATTTCTTAAATGTTATTAGATTGGCAGACCATGTTTCAGTGCGATTTCCACACTGATTTTACAAGATCCATATCTGGGGAGCAGACCACAAATGGCCAGAAGCCCAGAGATTTTTCAGAATGTTAAGATGCTGTGACATAAATAAGAAGAGGGCTGGGAGAAGGTCTGTGTTACATTTCTAGTGTTCCATCTCAAGATTTTATCAGAAAACTGAACCTTTGTTCAGTGCTGACCAAGTGCCGACTTCAGGGTGCCCTTTCTAAATATTATTTCCTGTCAGTGTCTTAGAGGTAGGGTGCCAAGATGCTCAGGAACTACTGGGCTGAGTCTTGGAAGTGCTCAAGGCCAGCATAAGCTATCATTAGTGGTGTGCTCTGCCCCAACCCTGTGCCTGGACCTGTTGTGCCTATGGATCTTCTCCAGGCTGAGTCCTGACTGACTCTGCTTGGGCTTCTTGCCGCCTGGGGCAGACAAGGACATCCAAAAGAGATGGCAGCATTAGCTGATGCTCTCAAAAACATGCTGTGCTGTCTGAGGTGCAAGTGAAACTGCCTCAAGCCACCTCAGGCCATCACCAGTCATGAAATACCCTTCTGTCACTGGGACACTCTTGTATTTATGACTTGGGTTACAGGCACGCTGCATCCAGTCACTTGTGAATTGGTAGTTTGTAGCATATGTTTATCTGCAGTGTGTGTGTTCACATACAGGTAACCTGATACCTATAAATGTGACAGATTATCATCTTTATTACTATTGTTTGGATCCTTAATTTAACCCTGGAGTTAAGACTTACTTTGCATCTTAGATTGTAAACATTAGCTTTATATTGCTTTGGTAAAGGACTAAATAGTTATGGAGAGAAGACGACTTAAGTTATCTCACTGACAGGCAAGAATATAATTGGTGAAACTGCTGTGATAGTTCCAGCAGTGCTGGGTTTATGAATATGTAGTTTCCTAAGTGCTTCTGAAAGCGTTCATTCTTGAATATTTGGACAAAAAGAAATGTAAAGCTTTAAGGAGAATAAAATGAAAAATACACTTTAATATAAACTGTTAAAAAAGGAAATAGATTTAAAAAAATATTCTCTGACTTTTAAATAGGAAATATTAATATTTTTACAGTTTATTTGACTTTTCCACATGTATTGCACCATAGAAATTCAAGGATATCTTATTGGACCTAATCCATCTCTTTACAGACTACTGCTTTTCCTCATCCCTCCCCAAAATTAATAGGCTTGCTAATGTTTTTTGGATTCTTCCAATTTTTCAGTCCTTGGAAAGAGGAAAAAAAAAAGCCCTCAAATTAAAAGGAACGAAGCATGGCTTCTCCAGTGACAGAATGAAAATTGGAATAGAATGAAAGAAAAGTGCCCACTAATTGAGGGAATTTCGTAAAAAGATTTCTAGTACTTTTTTTTTAGAAAAGAAACAGATTCTTTCCAAATATCCCAACTTATGATTACCTTTTTTGCTCTCATACTGAACATCTGTAGAAAGGCAGACATCATGTGTGAGAAGTATTGAAAAAATATTGGGAGTCCCACATCAGACAGTGTATTCAACTCATCTAATGCTTTGGTCCCTGCTTTGAACTGTAGTTTCTACTACAGAAACTGCAACATAAAATTGAACCAGAATCTGTGCTTTCAAATGAAGGGGATTTGTAAGTGATTTTTGACAAGTGATGATTATTCTGGAAGAGTATATGCTACTTGATATGATGCATTTTGTAAATGTAAGTGCTTTTAAGTCATTAGGCAGAGGCAAGTCTTTCTCTCCTGGTTTTCTTCAAGTTGGTAACAGAAAAAATCAGATCAAAGGGCTGATCTGGTATCCCTGTAGATTCATTAAATGATTCTGCTGGAAGTATTAATACTTAGTCTTACCTGAATAGGGATGGCTAGAGCTCTCTCTCTTGCTCCTGCATTGCTGGGGAGCTAAATATCTGGGGACATCCATCCTCACTTGCATGCTTGGTGACCACAATGTGTCATTCTTTGCAGCTGGATGGTTTTAACTGTATAACTGATGAGAAGGTTCCTGGCTTTTCTTTCTCTGAGCTTAATGATGAAAATCCCTCACTTTCATCTCAAAACTAGATTAAATATTTGTGGTATTATCTGAAATGGGTGGGAATGTCCTTTGACTTGCCTGTTTTGAGCCAAATTGACCTCGTGCCCTTGAATCTGCACAACTGTTGCAGCTGTCTGAGAACACAGGGCAGAGGCAGGCCTGAGGCAAGACAGGCTGAAAAGAACAAGATACAAGTGTCTATCCTTAATCTTTGGGATGTGGAAATTTTTGTTTAATTCTAAGGTTTGAAATACCCCTTCAGCAAGGAGGGAAACCCAGACAGTGGCCCCAAGGTACCAACTCATGATGTTGCTCTGCAGCCAGTACAGAGCACCCAGGGCTGGCCAAGAGCAGCAACTCATGAGCAGTGCATGAGGAGAAGGGGCTTGTTGCTGTTTGCTGTGCTCTGCATGGCTTATGTGAACCCTTAGCTGACTGATGGCATGGTCAGAGGAGCACACACAGCGTACAATTGTAAGGTCTTTGCCTCTCTGATAATACACATTCATCTTGAGTCCTCTGTCCCATCCTGGTGTAATGAAAATTTCTCAGCAGGATGGTGACTTGCTGTGGCCCCAGGTCCTTGGGAGGAGGGGCAACAGGGGTGGAAGAGATTTCTTTATCAGCAAATACCTTGGAAGTGGATGCAGGATATTTAGGGAGCACGTGCAGGCCGCCATGTGAGCAACGGGGAACCAAAGTCTTAATGAAACCCTTTGACAGGAGGGTAAGGCTGGCTGCCGTGGTCACTGGTGCTTAGCTCTGGTGCAGACGCCAGCCAGGCCCTGCTGACATAATCCTCTTAGAGAAAGAAAGAACAGAAACCGTTTCTATCTGATCCATGTTCTATTTGGATGTGGTGTTTGCTGTGTCCAAGTCTTCTATATTTCTCTCTGTTTTCTGTCTCTGAGCCATGGCAGGACATCTCGGGAAGGGAGAAACACTAAGAGTTGTACCCTCCCTCATTTGGACCTGGATGTAACTACGGATTTGGGATGCAGAGAAATAGGAGTGGGTCTGCCCCCTGTGCATCAATTTGAGTGTGGGCTGGCAGTCCTTACAGCCTGCCTTACTGCCTTTATTCATCTGTGCTTTATTCTTCATGTCTTTCCTCTCCAAAACTGGATCTCGCTGCTTTTCTCTTGATATGGTTGCCTTTTCAAAGATCTCATGTGGACTCTGCTGTCTACAAGCTGCCTTCTAAAATTCTGATGATGGTTTTGTACCCCTTGGGACTAAACAGATGCCAAGATCAGTATTCCAGAATACTTCAGTTCTGGTACCAAAATCCCAAATCCAACTATTTGTGTTTTAATGGAGGGAAGGAAGCTCTGATCTGGGTCTGAATTTTGCTAATCATAATCTGAAACAAATCTTCTCTATTTTTTTTTTTGGGAGAATTAACTACAAAATCATTTTTTCCCCCAGATTTGAAGAGCCTGAGCAGAGCTTCTCTCTGACCATTATGAAACAGAACTGAAGTGATATTTGGTGCCTCAAGACTCTCTCTGAGGAATGTGTAATACCCAAAATCCATGGGTGAGGGTTTGCCATCTCCAATCTAAAAGGACAGGTCTCTGCATGTTCAGGGAAACAGTCAGATCTTCACACCCTGTTTTTGTTTCCATTCCTTATTTCCGTTTTATATTGTTTTTGTTTTTGGTTTTTTTTATGTTTTGGATAGACTTTTACACTTTAAAGCATTAAACTGAAAGGTTTTTAGACTAACGACATACATGACATCCATGATGCACTGTCTGCTTGCCATTTGGGGAGAAGCTGATCTTAGTCATGTGGTTTTTGGTCTTTGTACTGGCCAGGTCAGGTAGAGGAGCAATATGTTTATTTCAATATTAAGCCGTCAGCAGATTATACCAATGTATTGTAAGGAAAAAGAGGTTCCTGAACATTATTAAGTCTTTAGTTTGGGATTAGGAGGTTTTAAGACAGATTTAATTAAACAGAGCAGGGACACCTTTATGAACCTGAAGTTGGGGTTAATTCACTCCCCTAATGTGCTCCATTTCTTGATTACACAAAGATGAAACAAATTCCATGTCCTACCTGGGGAGCCCTGGACAGGAATGTGAAGTTTCATCTCCAGACAGTTCAGTGCCCTGTCAGTGAGGCCTTGATTAATAACTATGTCAAGGGACTCTTGGTGATGGAATGAAATGAAATGGAGCCATGTCTGACAGTGAGTCAGTGCCACACAGGGTGCTTTCATGAAGATGGTGGTCCTGGCTGAATGGACCTGATAGAAGGAGGATCCTCAGAGTTGCCACAAGAAGGTGAAGAGAGTGGAATCCAAATGTTGTCAGGAGGTCATGATTACTGGAACCAGAGATAAGTGCTTATTTAAATTTGCCTTTGTGCTTGGCATCTCTTGGACTGTAATGAGCCTGTATTCGGTGAGGTGGTACAATGGGTCAGATGCAATTGGAGTTTACCCCAACTGCCACCACCACGGTAACCAAGCACAAACAAACACTTTTCAGAGCTGTCTTGGATTTCTGATGGTTTTTCACTAGGTGCTTCCCACTTTTCCTTATTTTTGGCTCCCATATCTCAATGTTCAAAAGGCACAAGATTTGCAGATGAGAACACTGATAGTCTGTGTTACACGTGCAAAACTTTTCCTCTTTAAACTTGTGTTCATACAGCCATGGACCTTATGTTTGTGAGTTTCATGCTAGATGCATAATAAAAAATTAGACATGAACCTATTTTATTAGGAGAAATGAATGGATGAATCTGGATAACTGGGAATATTACAGTGAATTTTGTGTTTTGTAGAACCACATGTTTACAGAGCTTTAAACCTGAAAGGGACCACTTTGCTTCTGATACCAAATATCTCAGTCAGTTTTTTTAGTTCTCTCAATGCTGAGGTTTTGTATGTGATTAAAACATCCTCTCCCAAAAGGCACCTGCTCTGATTTTGGATTACTAAAGGGGGGGTATCACTGTGTGAGAGACAGTTCCAGTGTTTAATCGGTGGTATTAATTGATGTCTTCACCTTCTTCTCATTGTGAGCAGTAGCTTCCAGCTACAGTTGAATGAAGGTTCCTGCATGTACCTGGCACTGGAAACATGATGACATGTGGCTACTGATCTCATTCTAGTCTTCTCTTTTGGTAGAATGACCAGACTGATCTCTCTTTGCCTCTGCCAGGTTGCAGTTCCGTGTCTTTAACCGGTTGGTATTATTTTTATACTTAACCCTCATCTCTCCCTAGTGTCTTCCTGAACCACAAGACCCTTCTCTTCACACATCTTTAACATTTTTTTTCCCTTTTATCCTAACAATATAGGAGAAATTTATGTCGAGTTTCTTGCCTGCTGTGTTCTCCAATTCCTTCTAAGCACCAGTGCCCTTCAAAATATTGTACTCTCCCTCAATTTTACATATGCAGGTAGTAAAATGAATTGTTTGAATGGTCCAGCTCCAGAGGGTTTTTGACCACTTTCTAATATTTATTGCTCAGAGATACATTTGTTTTATTATCAGAGCTTTGTGTTTATTGCCAGGTTACTAATAAAATGTTGAAAAATATAGGAGCAATACTGAGCTTTGCAGGATGCTAGGATATTCTCAAGAAAGTGTGTATTGCCAGATCTTGGGATGGTGCACTCTCTGCAAACCCAGCAATCATCACCTGAACTGCCTTTTGCCTTCTTGTCACTCTTCTAGGCCTATTACTCTAGTTTCTAGGTTAGAACTAAGTCAAATCTTACTACTGGTGTGATATTAGACAAAAAAGATGGTTCTCAATCCAAATACACCACAAGTTTGAACAAGACAAAGGAAAAGTTGGTTTCCTGTTTTGCAGTTTCAATGCTGTACCTGATATGTACAGCTATAAGCTCTCTTAAAAAAAAAAAAAAAAGAAAAAAAAAGCTTAAAATCCTTTCTGTGAACTGAAAATAGATGAATATGCAAACCAAATTTCTCTGTCCTTTGCAACTGCTTTCTCATTTGTTGTTTCAAGCATCTGTATAAATCTGATGGGAGTTCCTGCTGTGGGCAATCACAGCTGAAAATAGAGCCAAAGATACAAATGAAGTATAGATTTTCAAAATGTTGTTTTAGAAGTCCTGTACAGTTAATGCACTATAAGCCTAGTAGTGATTTTTTTTTTCAATCAGACCACTGTATGCACACAGTATTTGGGGAAAATTTCCAGCCAGGGAGCAGTCAGGATTTGGCTCTGTGTAGAATTCTGAATGCATCTTGGTGCAGACTTGATTTTCTCATTGGGTCTCTTTTTATTGTTTTGTTTTGTTTGTGGAATACCAAACAGCTTGATTGTAGCGCTGTTCACATGCAGATCTGGACTCGGGCCTTGCAGACAGTTAAGGAAGGGCAATAATGCCACCTTATGTCCTGATTTGTCACTGCTGAGCCAAATACTTTTTTCAAGTCAAATGCATTCTGAGCAAGGAGTGCTGTGGACTGAGTTCCCTCTGGTTCCTGGAGTTATTTCTACTTGGTCAGAAAGAATTGGAGATGAATGTGAAATGCTTGGCTTTCTGGT
>NW_020955331.1:1662836-1760612 GCF_003031625.1 Empidonax traillii
AAAAAAAAAAAAAAAAAAAAAAAAAAAAAAAAAAAAAAAAAAAAAGACAATTTGGCCCCAAAGTGCTAATATTGAAACATGCAAATGGGAAAATGGGATGCTGCAGGTTGTCAAACCTGGAAGTATTTACATGAAACACTTCCTGGGTTATTAATAGATGAGATAAAACTTGTAAATGAAAAACAGCTTAGGCAAGTTTTGCTGATTTGAAAAATTTGCTCAACAAGTGTAAAATATTTTTAAAATAAATGATGCTAAAATTGGAATTGCATTGGATATATATATTTACAGTCAGTAGACTTCCATGGCTTTTGACTGTTGCTTTGTTTTCTACAAAAGTTTGAATTTCTTAGAGAATGTAATTATCTAAAACTTAGTAGGAATGTATTTTATAGAAATAGTTCAAGTAGAAGGAGCTAATTGAGCATCAATATGGCCAGATTCAAAATTAACATTTAATAAGATTCTCTGATTATTGGTTTATATTCCCAGTCATTTGGAGGGGAAAAGGTGTGATTTAAAAATTAAGGAATACTACTCAAGTTTTTTTTGTGTGTGTGCACTTCCACATGCACATCACATTTAATTACTTTACTCTGCCAGTTTGGCAGTTGGTGTTAGTCTTTTTTTTTTTTTTTTCCCTAAACACAGGTCAGGTGCCCATCTATCTGGTTGGCTTGGAAGTGAAGTGTTAAAGAAAATAGGTAAATATCCTGGATTTACAAGAATTTTCCTTTAGAACAAAGATGTAATTGCATGGTAAATAATGTAATTTAGGCAACCATATATATATAAAAGCTTGGGATTACAAACAGGCAGTCAGTATGTGATCTTATTGGCTGCTGTCTTCCAAGACTGAAATATATTTTTTTAGTATTTCTCCCAAGATGTGGTGTTTAGAATCATAGTATAATTTAGGTTAAAAAAGACCTCTTAGATCATCGAGTCCAACCATTAACCCAGCACTGCCAAGCCTACCACTAAACCATGCCCCAACGTGCCACACCTACATGTCTTTGAAATACCTCCAGAGATGGTGACTCAACCCTGAGGAGCCTGTTGCAATTCATGACCATCCTTTCAGTGAAGATGTTTTTCCTAACATCCAATCTAAACCTCCCTGGTGTATCTTGAGGCCATTCCTCTTTTCCTGTCACTTGTTACTTGGGAGAAGACTTTACACAAAGGGTTTGGAGATTTGTAGCTGTCAAATTGGTTTATAGCTCCATCTAGACCAGGCAAAGAGGTGAAAATACCAACTGACTCAAATAGGCTTTGTATCTGACTTTACCAATTACTAAGATGGAGGGTAGGTATACCCTTCCTCTTCCAGTACCCTAGAAAGCCATCTGTTTCACAGGCAAGGCAGTTTTCTTTCTTGCTTATTTTTTTTTTAATTTTATTTTATTTTTATTGTTTACTCACTGTGTTTCCTTTTTTTGTTTTGGCTTTTTTTTGTTTGTTTGTTTGATTAGTCTTTGTTTGAAGTTTTTGTTTGTTTTCTTCTCCAGGATCATTTCTCTCAGTCTGTGTTTCCTTTGTTTGTTTGTTTTCGTTTTTTATGTGCAGATTCACAGCCAACTGGCATTTCTAATGTGTCTCTAATAGTGGGTATTGATGCACAGGCAGATATGAGTTTCTTTGGCCTTCTCTTTCCTTACTGTGAAATCTGTCTTACAGTTCTGAGCATAAGTGAAACTTCATATAAGCAAAAAACACACTATTTATTCAGGACAGACTCTGTAACTTGTAAGAACAATTTTCCTATATTGATTCTTGCTGTATGGAGAAGGCTTTCTCCCTGTGTGTTATTTTCTTACAGATTTAGAAACCTTTCAGATGCAGCTGTTTGTTTGGGTGATGCTGACTATTCACTGGGTGGAAAACGGCAGTGAATCAGTACAGTGTTTTCCCTGAGTTTCTAGTTGAGAATGATGTGGAGGGCAACCTGCTGGAACACCAGTTACTATTTGGTCACAGAAAGGGGACATAATCCTGCCAAGTGGGTGTTGCTGAAGTCACTGAAACTTACTAAAATGAGCAGAAGTTAAATGTGTGTGCTCAGAAAACAGGTGGAGAGATAAAGCTCCTTGAGGTATAAGGCAAAACTATTCTTCACAAATAAAGACTTCCTTCCCTTTGGTAAAAACATGCTACTTATTTTTGATTGGGAAGTTGGTATGCTGCTCTGAACACAGTCAGGTAATAAACAGGTTCAAAAAATAGTGCAACAAAACAATAGAAGTACAAAGAGCCTAATTCTTAAGGTTACTATGAGGTCACAGCTACAATTTTGCAGGTATGGAGCTTGCAGAAAGTATGAATTTGATCAAATTCCATAAAACTGTCGGGAGCAAGTATGTGATCACACTGGATCATGGCATAGGAAATTCTGGAAGCACTGGTGACCTTCAGGAAGGAAATGTGTTTCCTGTGAGGCAATGAGTTTGATCTTGCAAAGGGACAGGTGTATCCTTGGTTACCTGCTATATGTGTCAACATAGGGAAAAATGCACCATGGATGGGTGTCTGTTAACTTTTTTATATTGCCGCACCAGACCTTCTTAAAAATAACTATGCACTCATAGCTTTAGTGGCCCACTGAATGGTCTTGTGTGGGTCAATGCCTGGAATGATTCTCTGAAATCAGGAATTCATACAGGACTCTTAATTCAGTAGAACTTCAGAGCAGCCAAAGCTGTGCTTCCAGTTACAGTTGCCTTCTCTTCTTTTTCTCTTCCTCTGTTTTCTGGGGATTTCATGCCCAATATGTCACAGCCTATGGGGGAAATATTTCCTGCAGAAATGAACCCTCCAGGTATTTTATTTCTCTCAGCCAGAGGCAGGGGTAGGGGGAAAAAAACCCATGTTTTGATCTTTCTGTTACTACAGCATGGATTTGTTTTTCTTCATACACGGATTGCATGGCAGGGGGTTGTTGTTGTCTAAGCAACTTCTTTGGGATGGAATCCTACAGAGAAAAAGGAAAAAAGAATCCACTCGCTTTCCTGCTTTTGTAATCTCATTCCAGGGTTTTGGCATCATCTCTCTGTGTATCTGTTGTGCTGTTTAGAGAACATTTTACTCTGCCTTTGCTATCTTTCTGCCCTTGTGATTCCTCTGTAGGTCACACCCCCTCCTTGGATCAAGTTAATTTCATTTGCTTTCCTCCTGAAACCTTATCTTCTTGGTTAAATAGAGTGCTGAAATAGTTGGCAAACTTTGAGCATCTTTAATTATCATTAGCAAATTGTTGAGAACACAGTGGACAATTGACAGTCTGGTCTTCAGAGTGCCATTAAAAGAGATTAGAAAAGACTGTCTGTGTGTGTTGTACAAATTTGTTTGTTTTCAAGCACTGAGAGTATAATGAAAATGTCCCAGCCAAGCTTAGCTGTTGCTGTAGTACCAGTCAAAGCCTGGGACATTGTTGTTCTGGGTTACTCAGGACCTCTGGTTACTGAACCTTACTCTTCTGAGCAGAAGGCTTGTCAGGCAAATGAAAGCCTGGTGCAGACTGACTGCCTTGCTGCTCCTCAGACTTCCCTAGGAATGTCTTCATGGCTCTTGTAAGTGGATCATGAAGCTACTTCTATATATTGACATCACTTAATTATATAAACCAGTAATATACAGGTTGAATATCTCAGGTGGATAAATGTTTTACCTCCAACAAAGATCAATAACAAATGCTTTAGTTAAGAAAAAAAATATTAAAAAAATTAAAGTATCAAATATCCTCAAAGGAAGTTTCAGTCAGAGGTAATGAGTTCTCAGCCTGATATCTGATGTGCAGGAGGTTAGGTCTTTTTAAGTGTTTATTTTGTCTAACATAAAAATACATTCTCATTTTTCTATGTGCAAGAACTCCTCTAAACATTTGGTGTCAGTAATGCCTTATGCCTGGGGAGTTTCCCCAGGATAAACCCCTCTAGCATCAGAGTGTGTAGAGAGTGTGTGGTGAAACAAGCGTCAGAAGGATGAGGCCTGGCTGCTGGCCATGGGTCTGCTGGCTCGGTTTAAGTTACTGTAGAAAGCTTTCTTGATTATGAGTGTCAAACAGAAAAGATGCTGGAAACAGCCTTCCCACTTCGTAGGACTTCATCTGGCTTTTCCCTTTGCTTTACCAGTGAGCTTCTTACAACAAATTTGTCACTTCATTTTTGGAGTCACACATGAAAATTAGAAATATTGAAGCGGAACTTAACTAAATGTCTTAGATATCTCACTTTGATCTAAATTCTGAGTGATTGTATTTCAAATCAATGAGACTTTCTCTCAGGTTTCCTTGGAAATATGCTGACCTCTAACAAATGCTTACAAATGTACTGACTAAGCTTCTCAAGAAATCTGGTGGGTTTTATATAATTTCTCATAGCGTTTTGCTGATAAAGATCCACAGTTGTTGTGGTTGTGTGGATATCACTGTCCAAGCTGTGCATAGGTGTATACTGTAATTGTAAGGTGGAATTGGTGGGTGTCTGGAGAGGTTTTCCAGCTGCTTTGGCAAAACACCCTCTAGGATCTCCAATGTTTGCTTAGCAGAGCTGCCTAGGATGCATTTCCACAGCTCATCGTAGGAGACAGCTTGAATATGGAGGAGAGACGGTTCTCATTTCCCAAAAAGTGTTAATGACTATTTTCAACAGAGATGAGCTGAGAGGTTTGCAGGCCCTGCAAACTAAATGTACATCACTGCCTGGTGTTTTAAATATCGCCTGAAATACTTTAGAGATTAGAGAGTCTCCTTGTCAAAAGATGGTGTAGAGGCTGAAGTTTTACATTTGTTTAAGGGAAGATAGGAGAAGTTCAGAAAGGACAGATCCAGCCAGAGTTACCAACCATTGAAAATGCCTGTCTTGGGAAGTTCCTGGGCTGCAAATAGCTGGATACTGGAAGAATATAAGGGAGAAGTATCATATATCTGTGTGCTCTGACTAGCTACTGCTGTGGCCACTGTTAAGGTTGGGCTACTTGCTTACGGAGGTGTTCACTCTAATTCAATGAAGCAAACAGGTTTTTATATAAAACTTCTCTCTATTAACTTATTTTTCTCCTTACCTTATATTCCAGTTTCAGTGAGTATTGAATTCTCAGATGATTTGGATATGACTTGAGATACTTCCATCCAGAGCTGAATGAATCCTTTGAAGCTGTGGACCATTGGGCATACAAGGGAATCCAGATTTGATACAAAGTCTTTGCTTCCTTAAAAAGTACTGCACTATTGCTGAAATAAAGTTTATACTTAGTGTCCCATGAACTGTGCCTCCTCTCCTGTGTGGCTATTGTGCTTTGAGCTCCAAATGAAGTCCCTATGTGAATCCTATAGAAGGCAAAGCCACTGTACATAGCTCTGTGCTAGAAGGGCAGCAGTTAACAAAGGTTGAGCATCTCTTTTATCTACTTTATCAGGATAATATTAGTTAATCCACTAATTAGACCAGATTTGAGTAGGATATGGGACTAGCTACTGCAGTGACAGAGATGAGGGCATTTTTTGTCTTTGCTGACCTGCTGTGCAGGCGGTGACTTCCAGGTGAAGACCTGAGCAGCTGCTGGTCAGTGTGTGCTAGCTGTCCTCTGGGAAACCACAGTGAGAAACATGGTAGAGGAGGAGGAATAAAATGCTGGCCTGGTGTCTCGATGAGGCAGTAAGTAACAACATACGTGAAAAATTTTTAAGTTTTCAGTAATGGTTAATTTAGGCAGAGAAACTGTAACTATGAAAGTAAGATTCAGAGGCAGGAAGAAGGCTCAATCAAAGCAGACTGAGAAGTAAGTTTTTGTCCATTCCTGCAGGTCTTCAGCCCCGTGGCTGCAGCATGTTTCTGTCCACACCCTGGTGGAATAGAGTGGCTGTTTCACGTGGCACTGCACGTGATGCAGTTCTTCGGTCCTTCCTCCTTTTGACCTCCTAATCAATTTTTTCCACTTTCATTTAGGAAGAAAGAAAAGGTTGGGGGGGGAGGGAGAAGCAATTTCCTTTTAATTACTTGTTTGTCCTTGTCTGTTCTTCTATCCTTTCAGATTTCTCAGAGCAGGGTTGGGGGTGTTTTGTCTCTCTTATTTTCACTGGTACCGATGGAGAAGAATGACATTTTCTGCTTGGATAGAAACCAATCGCTTCCCCAGACCCCCTTGAAAAAGCCTAATTTGCTCAACTAGTCAGTATTCCATCTTCGTTAAAAAGTCCCAGACTGGAATTTGGATTTAATCCTTCGACTCACATTTTTTCTTCTTTCCCTTGCCTTCCACATCCCCACTTACACTTCCCAAGTACTCACCACCCTTTTTATTACTGTGCACTCAAGTTACCCTTAGCTCAGGAGGGATAAGGACAAAAAAATATCCCCAAAACAAGAGCAAATAAAAAAAGCCCCTCACCAAAGTAAATAAATAAGTAGACAGAGAAAACAGTCTACTAGTTAATTTTCTTCTGCTTTTCCCTTAAGGCATGAGGTAATGCCAAACTATTCAGTGTGTGATGCAACTGCCTGATGGACATTCAGAGAATCCCAGCAGCGGCAAAAACAGAGTTTACCCAAGCTCGAGTTGGCAGTGAGACCAATTTCTCCAACAAGAGACTATTTAAAGCCACAATGTGATGCATTTTTAACATTTTTATTCAGCACAGGATTTAACTGAGCACTGACGAACCACCTAGACATTTGTGCCTGGGTGTTTGTGACTGGAATTGTTTGCTATCTGTGGATTGTTTCAGAGCTGTTCTGTCGTCAACTGAGAGTCTGAGGCAGGAATGAGAATTTGTTCCCTTAATACTTGCTCCCTGAGATAGGTCAGGAGAGTTTTACTATCTGGTCATGTCTTACCTCTTCAATTTTTCTCCAGTTATCTCTTCTCAGCAACCTTTTCCCTTCTGCCAGCTTGCTCATTAAGGGTGGTGGTGAATGGGACAGGAAGATGCGCTTGGCTGTATTAGCTTCACCTAGAAATGAGAAGCTGTCACAGTGTTGCTGAAGGATGTGGAGGTATCTGTGACAGAATGAGGAATAGCCACAGTTCCTGACTCAGAGCCATCAGGATGCCTTGGCTGTGCAGATGAACTTTATGTTAGCTGGCTCTGCAGAAGTACAGCCACAGCACAGCTGACCTGGCAGAGCTCTACAGCTCTCCCTCAGCCTGTGCCCCTATGGATTATGCTGTTACCACATCCACTGTAGCTATTTAATGATAGCTCCTCTACATGCATACACCATGGTGTTCTAAGCCTTGAATGAGTGTCACTGCATCCCAGAAATGTGTTACATGTACTCTTCATCAATGGCAAATTGTCATCCTCAGTCATCCGTGCATTTCTGTCTTTAATACTTACCTGACTCTTTGGAAGTCTTGAGGCTGTCTTAACTTTACCAGTTAAAACCACTAGCACTTAAAGAATGTGCTGCATCAAAGTCAACTCATAATGTTTCACAGGACTCATAAACTCTGCTGAGTTGGGTCTTGTTGTCTGCCAAAAATTTTTACATCCTTGGACAGAAGTAGCTTTGTGCACCTCAGTGAAGGATGATGGAGTTGCACACGCAGCTGATCAGAGTTATTCAAGCAGTTGAGCCTTAGCAATATCTTTTCAGAGATGACAGCAGTGAGATGGTATTTTCAGCAACTAAAACTCCAAAGTAACCCATTTTTTTACTAGGGTAGGCTCCTGGGAATCACTGTGTTTTTTGGTGCCTCAATTTCCCCACATGCTGAATGGCAGCAGTGATGGTTGTCCTCCTTTGTGAAGCACTCAACAGCTGCTGATGCTGGGCAGGCTGGCACTGGTGGCTTCTAGGAGGTCACTGTGGGTACTGATGACCTGAATATACGGGCACCCACTCCCTGTAGCCTCTCTCCATCAGGACACAACTTCCAGTACTCTTTGCTTCAGTATTAATTAACAAATGAGTCAATGAAGAAGCAGTTAAGTGACTGGCTTGAGTGAACTGTCCATTCCCTCAAGGCTTCTGGGCTTTTTACTTTTGTTTGCTTTTTTTTTTTTGCTTTTTCTTTTTCCCTTTTAGATCAAGGCAACGTGTTAAACGTGGTGACTGTGTTGACATTGCACAATATAGAACCACTCGCTCCCAAGTCGGGTCCTTTCGCTGCCTTTGCATAGGAAGTCACTGCAGAAACATGTTGCTGGGACGTTGCACTTGATGCCATCTCAATGCATGGCAGGAGTCCAGGCCAGCACCCGGGAGTGAGTCAATGTATGAGATTAATTTAATCCTCTCTTGGATTCCTCTGATGGGGAGGGAAAGGACAATGACCCAGTGCCAGCATTTATTTTGTCCACAAGTTCAGGTTGAATAGGGAGGAGAAGGTGGTGGCGGTGAGGAAAGGAGGGGAAAAAAACCTTCCTGGAGTTCATTGGGTCTGGAGCAGTGCCAAGCCTGGGGGGGTGGCTTGCAAATGGGGAGTGAAGAAAAAGGGGGAAAAAAGAGTGGAATGATGATTAGAAATCACAAATGAAAGAATCTCGAAGAGGGGGGAGAAGAAAAAAAGACGAAAACAACTTCTCTGCTTTTCTGAATGTGTGTAGGGAGGAAAAAAATTCTTTGCCTTTCTAAGGGCTCTATTCATTAGCAGATGCACTTGCTCTGCTGCCAAGGGAAAAGGAGCACCCTGAACAGTCTCCTTGGGAGGCACCTACTGGCTCAGTCTTGGTGCAAGAAAATACTGTCTCTCCTCTGCTGAAGCTTCTCTCGTGCTCCTGTTTGTTACAGGGCTCTTTGGTCTCTATCTCCTATTCCAACCTCACTGCCTCTTGAAGGTGGATGCATAAATCTGTAGGCACCTCAGAGATCACTGACAGCTTCTGCAGCCTGCTTAACGTGGAATCACAGCACGTAAGAGGATGCCTTCTAATGCCTCACCTCTGTGTATTGCTGTCTATGTGGAGCTATTCCACCTAGACCAGACCACTTGTGAAATCACCAAAGTGTAGGATCCAAGTTCGGGTGGGACTCCACATTCTGTGAGCAGTCCTGGATGTCTGGGCTGTTTGAGTGTTGACAGGGTCAATAACCCACAAGCCTGCATTGTGTACCTGGGCACACTCAGCTGTGCGCTGTCTGGAGTACCCACCCTTGCTCCAGCAGGACCAGGGACAGGCCGGGCTGGGTGTCCCAAGGCTCAGTCTGCTAGCAGATCATCTGAGCTCAGCTCTTTCTGCCTCTGCACATACCTTGAATGAGAGCAAACATCAAGCAATGAGGCCGTGGTGCCCCTGGGAGGAAGCAGGGTGCAGGGGGTGGATGCTATTCACAGCAGACTTTGGAGAGAGTTTAAGGGCCTGCTTTACAAGGGGGCTGCTTGTGGCCCTGTCTGTGATGCAAGAAGCTTGTTTAAGAGTCAGGAGACATCTCCCCCAGTCTTGCTTCTCCTATGGAGCGATTTGCTGTGTATTCACTCGTATTTCTTTTCTGCAGGACAACTGAGGAGTGTCCTGTACACAAGCCCCCAGGGGCACACCATCTTAGCCTTCTAGGCTTAACAGCAGTTTATTTTTCCCCTTTGTGTCCTTCCAGCTATTCCAAGTCCTTTTAAAATAGGCGAGAGCTTTACGTGTATCCTGTTCCCTCCTTTATGCAAAAAGCAGCTTTTAAATCGAACTGCTTTCCCTGGCATCAGTGCAGAACCTCCGTTCTGTTACGTCCTATCACTGCCTGTGCCCCTCGGGAAGGCTCCCGGCTTTCCCGGTGGCTGCCTTGTCCATGCGCCGAGAGCCCCATCTCGCGGCGCCTCCTGGGCTGGACTCACCGAGCTCAGCCGCAGCCTCCAGAGGATTCCCTGGAGCCAGGGGGTTTCAAGGGATCAACGTTTTATATCACGTGATCTTAGGAAAGAATGATCAAGCCTGGCAGTCCTGGGGAAAGAACCCCCCTTAAAGAGCTATGAGGGCAGAGCCTTGACCCCTGCAGCAGCACAGGGAGGAGGGAGTCCTTTTCACAGTGTATAAACCCTCTCCTGGCTTTATTCTGTTTCTCTCAGTAAAACACATCCCATTTTCTTTGAAAACATTGTGAGTAAAGATAAAAATAGAAATGTAGAAAATACATTATCTAGGATTAGATTTGGGTAAAGGTAAAATACATTTTAGGCACTGGTGTGTAACCCCAGGGGAGTGCAGATCTATGTGTATGTAATGTGTGTGATTTTCTTTAAACCAGATGTGGTGTTTGGATCCAAATTCAAATCTGGATCTGAATTTCCTCACAGATCAGATTTCTTTTGTTCTGGGACCCCATTTTAATTTGTAGACAGTTAGTGAGGCAGAAACGTGTTTCCTGGAAGCAGCCTGTGTGATGCTGGATCATTAAATATCAATAGAAATGACTAAGATACCACATGTGAGTGCTAGTGGACACAGTAATAGTTGTGAAAAACTGATACCTTATTACTGGTGTGATACAAACTGCAATTGTTTAATCCAGTAGGGCAGAATAAGTGTATTTGAAAGCTGGAAGTGTAATTGATGTAGTCCCTGTTTCCTGCTGTTCTCACCTCAGTGTGCTATCAGTCAAGCATGCTTATTACATTAATTTTTTCCTGTTCTTTTAAATTACTTTTGACTACATTTTACCACATCACCTGGTCTCTCTGAAAGTGTCAGAGCTGCAGTGGGTCAAGAGATGTGTTTAGTGGGAGAGCTGTCTGACGGAAGGTAAACTCCCCTGCTCTCACCAGCCCCTGCTGTGTTCCTTCTGATTCTAACTCTTCACTGTAAGTACCATGTATTTCCAACTGATGTAAATTGTGAATCAGTACTGCAGGAGCCATGTAATCCCAAAGAGGTTGTAGATAGTTGGCTGTTAGCAGAAGTTCAGGTGCACTTGTCCATCAAAAGTCAAACTGAGAGCCTCTGAATCACCATCCCCCCAGCCGATGGCACCATGTGCTGTAACACTTAAATGCAGCACATCCTAGTGTGACAATAGAAGACTCAGTTATCCTGTGTTTTCAATTGCTTCACAGGAAGCTATTGGGAAAGGATATTCCTGTAGCAACCCATCAAGTCTAGAGTTTAATTTCTCTGTATATTTTTCTGAAGTGATCTCAGATTATAACTCTGAAAGTGGAAATCCAGGGGATGAAAATTTCTGTGCAGTTCCATGGTGGAGTGTATGAACATGAACTGGGTGAAGAGAGAATTCTGTGGTGCTTACAATGCTCTGCTGTCTGCTAAGAGCTGCCTGGGCTAAGTACAAATTTAAATTGTGTAAGGTGTTATTGGTACTCAAACCTGAATCACTGTTCTCATAACTTTCTTGTAGAAAAAACATACTTCAGGCATCATTCTGCTTTACATTTACATGACTGCGAGACCGACTAATGTTAAAATATGGATCGGAATTTATCACAGTTTTACAACTCTTCCCAAACTATGTGCTAGAATTATCTTCTTTTTACATCCCTATAGGTGCTGAAGCAAAATTCCAGACAGCAAGGAACTGGGGTCAGTGTAAACACGCAGCTTTGTTTTGGGGACCGTATTCAGAAGCAGACTTTACACATAGTCAGTGTAAAATCCTGCACAAAAATCAGGTAGTAATTTAGTACATACAGAGTTATTTTATCTATAACAAGATAATAGCCAGCTCACATAAGGGGGACTGAAGTAGGAGCATACAAGCATTGTTTGTTAAGGCAGAGCAACAGTCAGCACCAGAAGTGTCCTTCGGGAAGGACACTGTGGCTTTAACGCTACAAGCAACATTTTAGACCTTTATAAATACATCTAATTGGGGACTGGTTAAATATCAATCCCTGTTTTCCTGCTGCCTTCTTAGACAGTCTGCTCCAGAGTGAAATAGTAGTTGTAGCTGTGAGTAACTTGGCCTTTTCTTTGCATGGCAATAGTTTATTGTAATGTGTGTCACTTCTCTCAGATTCAGTGACGCAAAGCATAATCCTTTCTTGGCACGTTATACACCTGCAGACCTTCTAATCTAACACCATAATAAAGACTTTTCCTCCATCCAGCTCCAGTGAATGATGGGCTATGGGTGCTGACACTGGATACAGATGCTTTGTTGCGTGTTTAGTTCATGAATGTGCAGCACATTACTGTTGCAACCAGTGTCTTCTATTGCTGTAATTATAATTAGGATGTTACAATGACTTACTACAAACACAGTCAAGTTAGAAATGAGTGTGCAATTCCTTTACTGAGGAAATATTTGGATGAAAGTTCTTTGGAGTTCATAAAACAACAAATTCTGGTTTAGGGGGTTTGGTTTTGGTAGTATCGGGTTCTTTTGGTTTGTTCTGTGTGTTGTTTTTTATTTGGTTGGCTTTTTTGAAACAAAGTCTTTCCTATATGTTTAGCTAAATTCTGATGCTCATTCCATGTTTATTTACCAGGATGCTTTTGGTGCTATTTCTTTAAGCTGGTACTGGACTTTGTTCATATTTCTGCCCTAGTCAGCTCTAAAGAACACCGTCCTCACAGCAGCAGCAACAGAGCATTCCTGTGTGTGTATACACGTGCTTTACCAGGTTCTGTCTCCTCTGATGCACCATTTTGTAGTTTAGCCTCACACCTCAGCCTCTCACACATACAGCAAATAGCAGAGGGTTCTGTCACCCCCAGTAGGACAGTCTGCTGCAGATCACAGCGAAGACCCACCTGTGTGGCTATGAAGTTTTTCTCATGTGTTTCTTATGTGGGGAAATTCTGGCCCAGATGAACAATAGTGGGAGTTTTGCCATTGACGTCAGTGAATCAGTGATTTCACCCAAGGCCCCTAACGAGATGTGATGGACACAAACCAGGACTCTAGAACAAGCCGTTCTGTATCCCATTACTCACCTCCCACACCAGCCCCTCTCCCTATGCAGCACATGGCAGAACCTCAGGATCTTCCGCAACCCGTCTGGACACAGCAACATCCTTGCTGGAAACTGGAGATGATGGCAACACCTTGTCTAAGGCACATCCCTTCGCGTGCTCATGTGCTGGCTCTGTTGTTGCCCAGGCTTCTGCATCCTACAGACCCCTCTGTACCACACCCTACAGTTTTCCTGGTGCTCCCTTTGGGAAGCCCAGCTGCTGGCTGGCTCAGGCTGGGACAGTGTTTATATTCCTTCCTCTTTCACTGCAAAAGCTGCTTAGACAACCAACACAGCTCTGTGCCTTCCTAGCTAAAAAGGCACAAGCATTTATTTGAAAAGCAGGTCACTGAGGAGTGTTTATAAGGGCTCAGATTGATTCTCAGAGGTTATAAAGCCCTTCCTTAAAGCTCATTAAGAACCTGCTGCACAAAGGGAGTTGCAGCTCTTTGAGGAATTGTCTCAGAACTGTCACAAGGCAGCTTAATGTGAACTGTCGTGTATTATTTAGGCTCATGAGTGATGGAGGAAGAGAAGATCTGAAATGGGAAAGGGTATTAAGCTAAGGGAAACCATGTCCTGGACTTTTGGCTGTTAATGGGCTTAAGCATATATCATTTGAATGGCAGGCTGTGAGGCTGTGTTAGGTCTATAGGCTACCTAAAAATAGCAACATCTTAATAATTTAAGAGAGTTTCAATATCAATACATGGGAAGTGATCAGAAATAGGCTAATGCAATTCCAGGAGCTTTCCACTGTGTGGCTGAGCTGTCTGCAGGAGGAGAGGATGTGGGGCACTCTTAAAAACTGGAAAACATCTACAATGAATTAATTGTGAGAAGATTTTCAACCTGTTTTGAATCTGCACACATAAGCACACGCATATATTTTAGCAAACATTTATTCTTCTGTTCTGTTTTCAGGTTTATGTGATTGATTTAAAATTTATTAGGGGTTGAAAAACTATCACAGGAAGAAAAAATATGATTTCTTTGATGCAGACAAAGATTTAAGGTCTTGATTTAAGGTCTGTTATTATGAGTGATAGTGTTTGCTCCCTACAGCTCCCATACATGCAGGCAAACATAGAATTATGTGGTAGACATGCTAAATGTTTATTAGTTTTTCCAGGCTAACCACAAAGTGAAAATTAAAAACAGAAGTGGAATAAACTCTTGTTCTTCAGGCTTTCCTTTGACTAATGGAAGGAAATGTCTCTGGGCTGGTTAGTGATTCACTGTCCACAATAGAGGCATCTATCCCAGCCTGCTAGTCATGGTTGGAATTAGCTGTTGAACTGATCAGATCTGGCAGTTCCTGCTTTCCTTACCGGAAGGTGCCAACACGTAGTAATTATTTGTCCTTTTGCTCTCAGCTCTGGTTGCAACTCCTTCCCCACCACACAGAGATAGCAGGAATGCACTTGAGGGCTCCCAAATCACCATCCTGTCCCACCCTGCAGAAAGCTGGGACAGTCCTTCATGAGCTTCCTCCCAAAGCTGCCACTCAGGCTGCAAAATGTACCTTTGTTTCTGCACATCTGTGCATGCAGCTGTAACACCTAAATCTTCAAATGCATCATGAGAGGGAAACAGGTTCCTTAGCTTCAAAAAGTGTTTAGATAGCTTGGATATTTCTCTTTGCTGCTTTGGGATCTCTGATGTATAGCTTCTTGCTGGATGCTCTTACTACTTCTGGTGCATGTGCACCCAGGCACAGGCACTGCCACTTTGCAACAGTAATACTTTCTGTTGCATGCAAAATCTTTTTCTTCCTTAGGAGGCAGTGTGCTTCAGATTTCATTTAATAAAGTCAGAACAATGCCTCTCAAAAGGATCAAGAGCCTAATGGAAAAATCAGTCTTGGAAAACGTTTATGTGGAAAGGGTTACTATCACCCCAGAGCATTCGCATTGCTTTGCTTATGAGATCTGCCAGTGATTGAGAGTGATGGAGCACTTCATCAGATCAGCAAGATTAGCACCTGAACGGTTTAGATTTCCTCCTCTGCTTGTAGGTGAAAGGCAGAGGAAAGAATCTCTTTAAGGGGGGAACAGCAAGTTGAGAATTTGCTGCTTGCCAACATCAGCTCTGAGATGGATTTCACCAAAGTGAAGGAAGACTGGCACTGGCAGATGTCAGCTCTGCACTGGAGAGAGCAGAATTAATTAAAAAGACAGAGCCAGCCTTGCAAAAATCACATCTGTGCTGTCATGTACACCAAATAACCCCCCAAAATGGGGTTAGTCTTCATAATAGTGACTTACAGGGCCAAATAACACTTCTCCAAACCTTAGGTTAACAGCCATGGAGTCATCTTTAAGCAGATGCTGTCAACATGAAAAATCATATACTTTAGTTTGGAGTTGTATAACTATAAATCCTTTTTCCTTTTTTTTTTTTTTCTTTTTTCTTCACTGAGTTTTGTCATCTTTGTGGTTTACTTGCCTCAACACAATTTCATTTCCAAATTTGACTAATCAGTTCCCCTTTGGTCCACAAGCCTTTTTAATGACACCAGCAGTAAAAGGAAAAATTACAATTCTCTTGCTGTTTGAATTAATGTTGGACCAGAAGTACCTTTAGGGACATTTTCTTCCAACCTGACCATTTTCAGTTTTCCATCTGGTAGATCTTTTCAGCTGAATCACTAAATCACTCTTTCTCTGTTGTTTTAGCACTTGATAAGCTGACCAATTATGATGCCTCTCTGATGTGTTTTATTCTAAATTACTGGATCATTGCTGAGTTTGTAGTATCATTTGTCTAGAATATAAATGAGCTTTTGTGTGGGACTATCTTATGCACTGTTTTTCCCCTTGATAAACTGAATTCCTCAGTTTGACCTAATTTGGTTCTTGCCTCACAAGTTTGCAGTCTAAAATAAGACAAGCCAGAAAAAAAAAAAAAAGCAAATGGAAACAGAAAGTCTGTTAACTGTTCCTGAAATGTTTGAACATCAGTCCTTGGCCTTTTTCCTCTCCATAAGTAGGGATGGTTTTTTGCCATTAACTACACCTGCACACTGCCCGGTGCATATTACATCTACCAGCCCTTTGCATTTGCATTTCTCAAGGCAGCAGAGGCACTGGAACCCTTTCTTGCTTCTTTTCCAGGTGATGGTAAGCTGTGTTCTACTTGTGATATTATGATGAAAGGTAAAATGTGTCTATGTGCCTGGTCAGGACAGACCTGAATTGCTGTTCTATCTCCTGGGCTCTGCCAGTGATTTGCTCTGCACCACTTGCAGCAGGGTCCTTATTTCACAGGGAACAAGTACCTGCAAGTGAATAGCCCAGCCTGGAGGGTTAATGAGTGTGTGCAGAACATGGCAAGATCTGTAGATGTAAAGCACTGAAGATTTCCTATGACTCCATTTGGCTGAAGCTCTGTGGGATTCAGTTCTTGGCTCTGATTCACCTTATTGTGTTCACAGTCCCTTTTTTTAGTTTGCACATTTCTTTACTGTATGGAGGAGCTGGAGTTAGTGCTGGCCTGAGCTCGTTCATTACCATTTACCTGATCTTATCCCTTTGATGTGCAGCCCAAAGTTAAGCATTCCCTTTCTGAGCAAGGTGTTCAGGGACTCCGCTGTGAGACTCAGGTTAGCTGTGTCTGGCTCCAGAGGCTGCTCATTTATCGCTGTTTTGGGAAACATTCTGTTATTCTCCATCACATGAAGCTTCTTCTTGTGCCTGTTGTGTCAATTTAAACTCTTCCTATTGGTCAAAATAATCCCTCATTTTTCTCCATTTCCTTTATTTCCTTTGGTTCTTGTGTAGGACATTTCCTGTGCTGTCATGGTTGGGTTAATTTATGGCAGAGCTCTACTGGCTCTCACCTGCTGGTGAGGAAGCTCTGATGATCTAAAGTGGGGGCAATGCTGTGCTCCCAAGATCCTTGGCTGCAGCAAGGCCAGTGTCTTGGAGGCCTAGAACTTCCTTCAATACCAGTGGAAAGCAGCAAAGTCTTGTTGGAAGTTCAGAGTGAAGCCCTGTCCTTGGCTTTCTTCCCATGGGGGTGGTAAAAGGACATTGAGAACAGGTACTTCCCATTCCAAGCACAGGCATTTATGCAGAAAATGAGACCTGCCTCAGAATTACTTCCCTGACATGTTTGACTGTCACCACAGTTTTCATCTATCAAAAAAAAAAAAAAAAAAAACACCCAACAAAAAACCAAAAAACACACCGATTTTTTTTCTCAGCTATTTTGCTTAAAGAATCACTATATTTAAACTAAAAAGACTTTCATATCTTAGAAGAATCACTTTTGAGTCTATTTTCTTACTGAACTGCCAAGTCTAGGGAAAAAGTTACCAGGTAAAGGGTGTTTAAAAAAACCAAACACAACAAACAAAAAAGCAAGGCAGAGCTTTGAGCTGTTCAAAACAATCACAAGCACCCGTTTCTTTGGCATCAATTCATGTAATTGTTGTGACATGTTGGTGACTTACAGTGAAAAAATCCAGGTCTGAGAGTGAGGGTGATTAGATAAATGTACGTTTATGATGGGAACAGACCTTGTTAACAGCACGTGGCATTTATGTTCCCCTTAGATCACTGGTTTATGATCAGAAGCTCTCCAGTGAGAAATACAACTGCAGTTTTTCAGTAAGCACCTGGCAACACGTAGTTTCAATGACTCTTTTTCTGGCTCTGCTGCAGGCTGTGTGTTTTCTTTTGGGCATCTCAGTTGGTCTCTCAATGGTCCATTTTCCATAAAGCAGAAGTCTCTGTTCTCTTTCTTAGCCTCTGGAAGGATCTAGTGAGGATGGAGTGAATTCTTCAGTGTGAAACAGCAAAGTGTATGTGCAAATAGCTGTCTTGTGTGCAATTCCCAGCAAAGACTTCCTATGGAAATGCAACAAAGCTCAGGCATAAATTGGCCAAGAGCGGTCTGGGATCTGCAGCACTGGAGGCATTTGTCTACATGGGGTTGACCTCCTAGGATTCCTCCTGGCCCTTGTTTAAGATTGGTTTCTGTGAAACAAAGACAAATAGCGATATGCATAATGTTGCCATGCCCTAAGGGTTTTTTTTACCATTACCGTGGAACAGTTCATAGATGGATTGCCTTGAAATACTGGGCTTTCTCCTTGTAAATTGAACCCATCACAGGTTATTTTCCATCATTAGCTTTTTATGCTTATTTGAGACTTCTTTCAGTCACTGGGTAAAGCCACAGACTTAAGAACTCTCTACTGCTACAAGCTTCTTTGCAGCTTAATACTATTCATATCCTGGTGATAATATCTACCTTTAATAACAAAATAGCTGAAATCAGTGAAATGCAAGCAGCAATTTTAGTCATTATGGAAGAAAATATTAATGAACAGCCCATGTATTCCCAAAGCTTTCATTCAAGTTTTGGATAAAGATTCATGTGCATACTCTTTTTGATTGAATGTGTCCCCCACCCTGACTGTGACAAGAAAACCAGTGGAGAACTTTCGGTAGACTAAACTCATTATTGCTATAGCATCTGATTGATCCAGAAGATAATTAAATTTGGCCTCATCACTAGACAGAGACAACATGAGAAGGTTGTAACTCAGCAAGACTCAAGAGAGTCTTCCGCTACCCATTGTCACTTTGGTTCTGACCCCAGATTCTCTTGTTCTTACTGTATTTTTAAATTATGGTTACTTTTTTTAGTCCAAGAGTGAGTTTATCGTTTCTTTTTTGCAGTCATTGTGATGAAATTGCTGGAGTGCATAATAATTTCATATTTTCTGCATCAGAGCTTCTATCTCAAGACACTCAGCTATGTTTCTGTCTTGGTATTATATCACAACACCATGTTTGTCTTGATGTAAACTCAAGCAATGTGGATGAGGTCTCCACCACACAATCTGTGGGCGTAAATAAAGATGCATATTTTAAAAAAGCATGAAAGCTTGATTAAGAATAATATCTGAAATACAATCAGTATTCCCCTGTGCTTAGTTGTGCAATTTTCAGGGTGTTCTTGTTCCTTTCAGCTTTGGTACAATCAGTTCCCTATATGTTTTCCAACAGATTTTACAGGATTATAGGAAGTTTTAGTATCAATAGACAACATCTGGCTTTCTGACATGTCTGCATGAAGTCAGATTTATTCTGCAATTCAGGAGCATTGTTATATTATTTGTTTCAATATTTCACAAATGGATGTCTGTTCATCCTCAGTAATTCTGCAGGGATATGCACTGTTTTTGCTGTGTTTTTCAAGTTGCTGTGGTTACAAGGAGATACTCCACTTATTATTTTCTATGTGCCAGATCTGTGCCCTGGCTATTAGCCCAATCCTATGATGTATTTAATGTCTCCTGAAAGTGTCAGAGTGCTGTCAATTCATACATAAACCAAAAGTTACTGAGGGCATGTAGTCAACCTCACTGATTGTATGTCTACTGACAGTCATGGAAGATTGCCAGTTTGATGCTCCCCTCTGGCTGCAGGTGATACAAATGATGCAAGTATCAGCCTGACCAAGAACAAGATGTGAGAGAAATTAGATGTAGTTGTCCTCTCTAACAGAAAAAACAGAGGGAAATCAGCTTCCATTTTAATATCTAGGAGTTCTTTGTTTTTCTAGGCCATGTCCTTGTACCTGTGACCTTGTACCATGGCCTGTACCTTTGGCAGAATACCTGAAAGGGTAAATTTAGTGGGATCTCTGCAATTAGAACACACTTGAAACCCAGTGGTAGGCTTCTCTAAGTGTTGTCTTTGACTCTTTGGCCACAGAATCACGTGTAGTAGGTGCTCTGGGCATGCAGAAGGTGTGCAGAAGTGGAAGAGGTACTTAGCCAAGTTGCCCCTTTGCTTTCTGCTGCAGCTGAAGTAAAGCTTCTTATCCCCCTTCTGCAAAACTAGTGTTCATGTGCTTTTACAGACATGGGTCCTTTCTCAGGGTTTACTACTGTAAACTGTGTGGCAGAGCTTCCTGGGGATTAAAATATGCCATACCCAGGCACACAGAAAACTGTGTTGACAGAGAAGTATTCTACAGAAACTTACACCAATTCCACCCTGTCCTGAGAGTCACTCCGTGCCTACTGCTCAGGGTAACAGTTTACTGCAAGACCCACCAGCTTTGCCTATGGTCAAAGTAAGATCAAATCTTTACCTAAAGCATGTTCTGATGCTGCCTGCAGAATGTTATTCTGTCAGTATTGCTGCCACTTCCTAGCAAAGGCTGAGGACTGACTCAAACCAGTCTGCACTGTGCAGGTGTTTGCTGGGCTTGAGCAAACTGGAGAGCAGTACAGGGGGGGATGCTGGAACTGGCAGCTGCTGGGAATCCTACCCTTGCTGGTTTTTTTTTTTTTTTTTCTGCAAGATTTTTGGAAACTTTTAGGTTCAGATTTCTGGAAAACTCAACAGTGATGGCAATATTTTTTTTCTGTGGAGTAGGGCTGGATGTCACTGGGCACTCTTGGGCACTAAGTTGCTAGGACTGCTAAGGAATATGCAGAAATACTGAGGCGTAGAATAGCATTTGGAGTGGCACCAGATAATTAATGGCCTCATAACTTTGTGTTGTGATGAAAGCATCTGACTTCTAATTCACAGTTCTCTTAATGCTTGATACAGAGCTCAAACTCACTCCTGCTTAGATGTGCACATGCTATGAAACGAGCATTGTGAACCGAAATGTCACTAGAAATCTCAGAATTCGTTTCTTCCCATTGATCACTTACCTGTGCAGAACAGCTTTATGCTGCAAGGTGGAATAATGACTCTCAGTTGTGTAAAACTCTGCAATATTTCTCTTCCAAGAGATTGCATAAGTGCTTTGATACCATGGAAAATCCTGTCACTGGGAAGTTTTGGCTCGCACAGGAATTGCCAGACAGAGGTCCTATCTACTCTGTACACCACAGCCTGTAATATATTTATTTCTGAAGTCCCAGAAACCCTGCAGTGAACAACTATGGAATTAATTATGCACAGATGAAAATTATTTTTTGTAAGATGTTAATTTCTAAAGTAATCCTTTCCAAGCTTTGTTATTGCGAATCTGCTATTAATCATCATTAGTACAGATCCAAAGCTTCCAGGAGCTGTTTAAATGAATGATACTTTAAAAACTCTTATGGAGGAGCAATTAGGGAAATACTGGTTTTCTAATAAAAGGATACACCTGAATTTTATTTTTCATTATCAAGTGAGAGAGGGGAATGTGGGCCTGGTATCTGAGATTCTGGGAAACTGGTATTTTTTTTACTCTGTTATGCTTTGGGCTTCTTTTGTAACTATTGGGAAATTTCTTGGATTTGGATAAATGCTTGCATTGCTGTGACTCAACAAATTACTACCTGTCATTGAGTCATGACCACTGTCTCGATGCAGGTGCTCAGCTCTCTCTTCATGTAAGGTCATGTTGCCTTAGTGGAGCTTCCTTTATTGCATGCTAAGCTAAGTCTGACTGCTTTCACTTGCAGAGAGGTGAGAGCCTTCACAGAGGTGGCTGGTCCAGATTGGGTGGATGGTATCTTACCAGTGCCTCTCGTCTCTCTGTGTGAAAAGCGCTTTGAGCATAAGTTCGTATTTGCCACACCACACGGCAGGAGGCAGATGCAGGAGGGCCAGCCCAGACATAAGCCAAGGGTTTTACCTGCACAGCTTGTGTTTCTCTGTCTCTGTGAATCAGTTGAACTTCAGACTGCATGGAGAGTGAGTTGTAGCTGCGTGGGTAATCATACAGCTTGGCCTTGAATGGGAATCCTTTCCTCAGTTTACTTGGTTTTCCACCTCTGAATTGGGAAAGGTCACACGTCCCCAGCAACCACATGAGTTGTGATGATAAGTGCTTAAAACAACAAGCTCATAGAACTGTTAATCAAACTCTGATCTTGCTGTGAAAAATCCATCCCATATCCATTTTTGGCTCACAGGCTAAGAAACATGTTGGAATCACTCCTGGAGGAATTTGAATAAAAGGTAGAGTTCTGGGCTTTTTTGTTTTAGTATTTATTTGGCTTTTTGAGGGGGGAGATTGGTGTTTTGTTTTGTTGTGGTTTTGTTTGTTTTTTATTTTCTCCCCTGATTTTACTTAACTAACACTCTGGTTTTCCCCAGACACTGACCAACACCATTAACTGGCACAGAGTGATCATTTTATTCAGAAATGAAGGTGAATGCTTTAAAAAGAGAGTTCTGGCTGCCAGGGAAGGGTAGAGCAGAACCTGAATTTAGAAAGAATTGGCTGTATTTGTATCTAGTTTGGTGTATTTTATTGTCAGGCTCACTTGGAAAAAGCACTGGGTTGGGACACACAAGTCCTGAACTGTTTCCTTGGTGGCTGTTCCAGACCAGGTAGGTGATCTTAGATCACATCCCTCTGCCTCCATTTCTGGTAGATAATTACATCCCACTGTTGTGAAGTGCAGTGAAACTTTCCAGCCAGAGCTAGGTGTTATTATTTTCTTTATAGCAAACATACCATGCACTCTGCTTAGCATCATAGGTGCTCCAGTTCCAAAGGCCCGGAGCTCTTCATGGACTGGACTTAAAAATTACTTGGTCAAAGCTATCATTGCTTACCTTCAAGTTCAACCTGATTTCGTAGGTATTTGTATGGGAAAGAATGGGCTGGGCTTAAGTGATACAGAAGTTAGCTGAGATCATGTCTGGGTAAGGCACATGTTGAATAAAGATTACCAGTCTCACATTTGGTTTCCTTAGTGATTCTACAAATAGCAAAAGCAAGCCAAAGAAGATTGCACGAGAGTGTTAAATCTGCTTCTCTCCGGTCAGGAGGATATGAATCTGTCCAGTTTGGCATGCAGGTGTAGTTTCAGAAAAGCATTAAACGTGACCCTGGGAAGAGAGTAGCACAGATGGTCCAGCTACCACTGAATCCCTTGAGCCTGGGGCCTCTTGCTCTAGGAATATTCCTGTGTCCTCGAGATTTTGAGATAAACAGGGGAGCTTGTTGTGATTTGTGTTCTCTGCATTCATGTAAGAGAAATGGAAAAATAGCACCTTTGAAACTCCACAGTCCAGTAGGATGTAGATGAAATAGAGTGAAATGAGAAATATACAGGAATTAAAGCATGGTTAGATGGGGCTGGTGTAAGTCTTCAAGAGGCTGCAATACAGTGATAAGAGCAATTGTTATTACAGTAAAATTTTTATCAAATTTTTGCTTTTGATGATGGTAAACTTTATTTAAAGTTTCCGCTCTTTACTTGAGAATATAAGACATACTTTCAGTGAACATGACCTTTTTATTGGTTTGCATTCTAAGCAAGTATCTTGATCAAGAGACATTACTGCTGGAACAGCCACTTAGGTACAGGAAGCATGACATGGAGTTGACAAAAATGGTAAAATAGTGACTTCAGATAATGCCAAGGCTGGCAAGTTTTAAGTTGCCTTTTTATTGGTTTGCATTCTAAGCAAGTATCTTGATCAAGAGACATTACTGCTGGAACAGCCACTTAGGTACAGGAAGCATGACATGGAGTTGACAAAAATGGTAAAATAGTGACTTCAGATAATGCCAAGGCTGGCAAGTTTTAAGTTGCCTTTCTATCCATTTCAAGGTGATTACCTAGAAACAGAAAGAGAGAGCAAACTTAACCACATAGGGAATTTAGGACAAAACAGACCAGTCCCATAAAAAATCCTTATTAAAACACCCCCAAGTACTGGAGGATGCTACCAAGGAGCTGGATGGGCTAGTGTGTACCATGTTGAGTACCAAGTTAGAAAGACCTGAGCTAGCTCTGAACAAACTGTTGCACCTGCATCATACAGCACAGTGTCACACAGAGCCTGGAGCTGATGTGCTATTCCACATTCAGGGGCATGTACTGTAGAGTTGTGTCAGCCCCACATGGAAGTGCCCTCAACATGCTAGAACACTTTTCTCTCCGATATGACTGCATAGCAGTAGAGACAGTTCTCGCCAGCAGAGATGAGTGTGGGCAATGCAAGTAACTGAGCTTGTTTGAGTGAAAGTCAATAGCATTTGGTGAGCTAAACTATGAGATCTTCAAGAACCCAGAAATGAGCAGTGTCCCTGATCAGACTGGGCTCCGGTCAGTTAGGTCAGATAGGAGTGAGCCTGATTTCATCCCAATTTATAGCAGCACAGAGGGGAGAGCAACATTGGACAGAACCACCTGTGTCCCAGGCTGATCTATCATTTACTTCACACCAGTTTTGTGTTCTCATGTTCTTTGTAGCTCATCATGGTTTCTTCTTGGTGGATATATTAATCATCTCTTCATTGTGAGGCTAATGAACCTATTACCAGAAATTCTGAAAATGATTTGGGAAAATCAATGAAGGAAAGAAAGGCTGTCAGCACTTGGTATGCTTTGCAAGTACATTACCTTGGAAGGTCACTGCTAACAGAAGGAATTATTTTCCCCTTGTCAATTGTATGGTTGGAAGCTGTTAATGTCATGCAGCTCTGTGCTGCATTAAATGAGTGATGTGAAACCTGCCAAGTTTTATTCATAGGGGTGGTGTCCCTATCAGAAACCTTGCCACTCTCGTGAACTTATGGGAAGGAGCGGAAAAGGGTAGAAAAGTAATTTTTGTGTAGTCATTTATGTGTGGTTGGGTTTTTAGCAAATTCTCTTTTTTTTTTTTTTTTTAATTAAGTGAAAGACCAGAGGTGCAGCCTTTGATGCTCAAATACTGGTGGACATAGGGAGGCTGTTCTTTGCCAGTGGAAGTCCAATCCACGTGTGTTAGGCAGGTGACCTGTGGAAGTAGGGATGTTTTCATGCTACTGTTCAAGGAACTGGTAAAGTATCTGGAAATGGAATTGCAGTGCATGGTAGTAAGGCTCTGGAAATTATTTGAGTGCTGGCTGGCAGTATTTGGGCAGTTCTGTAGGTCTGAGCAAGCAACTTGGACCATAAATGGAAACAACCTCCTATGTTTGTCACAAAGTGCCTAGAAAATCTTACCAGAACACACTCATGCCATGTCCTTGAGTGATGCCCTGTGTCCCCTCTTCACCTGCGGTGCCTTTGAACGTGCCACAGACCATTTGGCAGGACAACTGAGAGATATTGCAGGAATGCCCAAAGGGCTGCCCTGCCAGGCTCTCCAATGAGCTTCTGCCAACCCAGAGAAACAGGGGACTAGAAAGCCACAGAGATCAGAGCTGGATTGAGCTGCTCAGTTCTCTTAAGCTATAGAAACAGGACAATTTCCTGGAACCTGGCAACTCAGCATCATATTTGGATAGTCTGCTGGGCTTCCTGTACACCTGTCTATTCTCACTGAGCATCATGAAAGCATTTTGGCAAGCACAACAGGTAAAAGTTCCCTTCTGTTACTAATATTCTTTTTCCTGCATTTTAATTTAATTTCCCCTATCATTCCTTCTTTTTCCACTGCACATTTCCCCTTGGAAGCTAAGATTGCACAAACGGATGGATATTCTTTCTCCCCAAGTGCTTGTAGCCTTTTCTCTGCTGTTTGAAGAAGTTAAGTTTTGGGCTGAAGGGCACCTGCAATTCCCATCAATGTAGTGGAGTGAAACTGACCCACTGGTGGAGAGAAAGAAGCTGTGAACTCCCTTCCTCAGGAGGAAAAGAAAAAGCCTCGGAAGATGGCAAGGAAGTCTGCTTTCTATGCAGGGTGTCTGGCTGCTGATGGAGCCTGCATGTCCAAATTCTTCTCATGCGTTTAAGCCTAGGCTTGCCATCAGGAGCTTTGCTCTGGAGGGGAATGCAGTGCAACTCCCTCCCTCCCCAGTTCTTTCTAGGATATTATATCTTGTTCTGGTATCACTCATAGATATGTGACCCAGACGGATGAGCTAAAAACTTCTGCAAACAAAACTCTGTACCTTGAAGCTGTATAGGCTAGGGGGAAAGGAAAAATGAAGGGATGGGAGGAGGGGAAGGAAGTGCCTTCTTGAATTTAGTTATGATGGTGAATGGTAGGAGGTTAGCAAGAAACTCCTGCTATGATTGTCTATGTCCTGATTAGCCATGTAGGGCATTTTATACCTTACCTTTGAGTTGCATTTTAGGGTTTCTTCATGGACAGAAGTACGTTGCTTACATAGTGAAGAAGTCTAAAACAGAGAGGAGTCTCACAAGAGGAACAGCGAACAAATGGGAAGTCTGCTGCTTAATAGTGCAATGCTGGGGTGTAATTTTGGTCCCCCAATCAAATAAAACAAATCAAGTTCTCACAGAAGCTATGCATGAAGAGCAACTGAAAAATTAAAGTTTTAAACTAAGTACCATGTTCCAGTCAAATTATTGTTAGAAAAGCGAGTTGACTTATTTATTAAGAATAATATTCATGAGGAAACAACTGCTCTGTTTTGTGCTCATCTTTCCTAGTATACTTGTTATTTGCCAAATAATATGGACAAGCACATGTAAAGCATGCTTCTGCTTTTGTTCATGCAAGCTGTTTCTTGTCTGATGTTTGTAGCATATCCAGATGAAAGAGTATTTTCCTACTTTATGCAAGCAGTGACTGAAGTGCTGTGAAACCTGTCTATAAGGGTCACAGAAGAACAATTTAATTTGGGTGAGAGTAAGACAAAGTCTCCAAATAAGACCATGGGTTCCGAGTGTTTTGCATACTCTGTCCTGTTAATAGATCAAGCCCTGAAAAGTTGTTGGGGACAACAGGTGATGGAGGAAGGATGTCCATACTGTGACATGCAGTGCACATCTAGGCTTTGCCTTCCAGTAAGTCTTTACCTTCTTGCTTTCTTAACAAGATTGTGAAAACCCACCTGGTTTTTAGCTATCTTGCTGCCTCTGGTTGCTGAAGATAAAACTAGTGTATAGGACAAGTTTTCTCCTATCTGAATGGTGGATCTATTTTGCTTCAGGTACTGCAGGAGCTGACTCATTAAGCTGACTCATGAGGAAAAGGTGAAGGAGCTAAGAAAGGAGATGGCAAGTAGCTGATTAGAAAATGCCCATGGAGAGTGTTTCGCAAGAGTTGCAGGATATGGGAATTTTCAGACTGCCTACCTATGATATCTCATGTCTTGCTCTGAGAGCGTGAGGGCTGTGTGTGACCCTTCAGTCCCTGGAAACGTAACTTGTGGTAATGAGATTCCATATAGGAGCTCATCTTCAACCACAGTTTCTCTCAAATCTTTCTGTCATTACTACCTATTAGCCTCTGTAATGTCCTCTTCCTGCTTTAGTCATTCCCCTCAGGCTGCTGACAATGCCTCAAAATTATTACATAAAAGGGTTTTGTTCTCAACCTTTCTCCATTGTAGAGGCCTGTGGGATCCAAAATACTCTTCCAGCTCCCCTTTCCGTATGCAGCTGGTAGATAGTGCTGCCTCTTTGACCAGTGGAGAAGATCAAGATCTTTCACATCACACCCTGTATCTTTTTCAAAGGATGGATCTTGGTGCTTTGTGCTGCCACATCAGCTGGGGATTGAGTTCCAGACACTCTTACACATCTTCATGGTGGGCAGCAGACTCAAGAACCGTCTCCTGCAGCACTTCCTCTCTTCTGGGCAGAATTCCAATCATACTTGCAATATTGTCTTCACTGTGTCAGGCAACTAGAGATTTGCATTAACATAGTCTTTGTGATTGTTATATATGTGTGTTCACGTAGTTTGAATTTCAGCATCTCAGTAGTTCATCTGAAAATTGAAAGTAGGCAGAAGGAGCAGAGGAGGCTGCAGCATTAAAAGGAAAATGTGCAGAACTGAATTTCAGCCTGCAAGATAGATGGATTCAAACTGTGCTTTTTCTTTTTTTTTTTCCCCTTCTTTAGAGTAAGAAATGAAAACCAGATTCCAAATTGTATTCCTCATATAAATCAGAAGTAGCTGTTAAAGCTGAAAGGAGCAAAGCTGAGCCTTCAAAGTTCAATGGGAATTGTGGCTCGTGATTGCAGTCTGTTAAAGGAAGGCTTCCTGGTATCTCAGGTTGCTACTCACTGTTGCATTATCCCTCTCAGCTGCAGGAACTGATGCACCAATACAGTCCGGGTTTGCAGTTTCTAAATCTGTGAATTTGCAGACCCCAGAAAAGCAGGTCCCACAAGGAGAACAAGAAAAAAAAAATTGAGAATGAAAAATAAATTTCCTAGTCCAGCTGGCAAATATTTCCAGGCCACAATTGTCTTTGGCATCCCTCCATCCCCCAAGGTCTCCAATGGTTCTGAGGCCCCCACCACAAGAAAATCAAGGGTTTAAAAATACAACAGTTAAAGAAAATCTTGATGTCATCTGGGTTTGGGATTATTTGGAGGTTAGTGTTGTGTGAGTGTGTTTGCACATATGCACCCAGTTTTGTTGAAGCCTGAGCTGTTGAATGACTGAAACCATCTGCCCTAGGGCAGAGGGAGGGTATTCCCATCCACATCTCATTCTGAGAATGTGGGAATTGGTGGGGTGATAAGGCACTTCTTGCAGAAGAACCTTTAAGGTGGCAAGTCCCTCCCCTTGCTTTGTGCCAGCTCCACCCTGCTGACCTGCAAGGCCTTGGTTCCTTTGCAGGGGTGAATAAAACATGTACTGTACTCATCATGTGGTGACACAATCACTTTGACCCAAATGAAGTTGCTTGTGGTTTCCTCAAATGTGCATGGGAGCAGAAAGGTAACAGGGGGAGTTATGTTTGTATGCGACCTAACTTTTGGAGCAAACCTTGGCAATATGCCGACTGGATCCTCACCTGTAAAAACAGGAGACAGCATGTTCAATAGTATCATTTATCTGGTCTATTCAATGACACTCTTGGCTGCAGTAAGGATCCGTTCCCCTCTCTGTCCTATTGGCATTCCTTACTCAGTCTTGCCCCTGCCCATTTCTTTCATTCCAGAATGGTTGGGGGAAGCAGTTGCACTGGATTTCCCTCACTTTTGGGATTCCAGAAGGTGTGTGGAATGGACTGGTGAGCAAGTAGCAAGTCCCTTCTCTTTATCTGGAAGATGCAGGACTGCCCAAGACAGGGAAATAAAATGGCTTTTGCTCTGTGTGCTGTTGTGATTGTTGCATTTATTTCAAGAAGGATTGACTCTAAAGCAATTGAGTTGAAGGTGGCTCATTGTAACCTTACCTGATTCAAGTTTAGGGTGGTGTATGTTAAGTATGCAGAAAGATGATGATAGAAGGCAAAACCATACTTCCCTTCCCTCCCATGTCAGGGAGATAATTCCCTTCTTTTGTTTGGTTACAGACTTTCTAATGGTGATTTCAGACAAAGTATTCAGAACCCGGGGCCCTCTCTATTATTCAGGAATAGTATGTCTAGTTCAGCAATTATCTCTTTGGCTTCCCTGGAAAAGCACTTGAGAGTAGAGAAGATACAGCTAATTCTTTTGAACTAATGTAATTGCTAGAGATGCTGACTGATGTGAATTCAGTTAAGAAGTATCAGTATCAGTTCAGTTTTCTTAAAACGTAAAATTTATTACAGTTTTTTTTCCCCAATTTTGTAACAATTGCTTTCTTATCACTTGGTGAAGCCTCATGCCTTGCTCAACCTCCCAAAACTGAATGAGGAGAAATTTCAAAGGGGTCTTTTCAAATAAAAGGAGACAGAAACCATCTTTGAGGAGGGACAAGGTACAGAAAATTTCTACTCTAAAAAGGAAAATTTCAGAATTAAGCATCACAAAGCTGGATTATTAGAATGGGCATCGCTTTCCACTCTTATACCAGAGTTTGCTCACAGTGAACCCTTTATTCTCCATGTTCCATGGCCAAGTGGTGGTGGCGGTCACTGATGTATATGCTGGAATAAAGTAGGTGAGCTTTAATTGGGAAGGTGTAGAGCCTTCTGCAGCCAATCCCTGACTGATCCAGCAGTGTTTCTGCACTGACAGAGTGAGGACACTGGAGAAGAGGTGAGTTTTATGAAATCTGTGGTTACTCTTTCTTTCCTCTATTTCAGGCTATGTTTAGATGGGACCAGATCTCCAGTTCTTTCATCTTGTGCTTCTATGAGCTTTAAAACTTTCTTGTTCCTTTTTTTCTTCTTTTTCCCAAGGATAGTAGCAAGAGTAGTCACCTGCTGATGATTCAAGAAAGGCTTAAAGCATGTAATTGCTGACAAAAGCCAAAGTAAAGCTGAGTCTTGGGGAATACAGCCTGAGTCCAAGTTCCCTGTTCCTCTGCTCCCTGAAGGGGAGATGGCCAAATCTGCAATCTCATTCACTGGGAGCAATCCTCAGGTGTCAAAGAGCAGGGAGGAGAGTAACAATCATAACCCTTCCTGCAGAGAGGTCATGCTCCCTGCTCCAGAGAAGTAAGGCTCTCAGACCAGTGTCTTAGGTGTTATATATCACTGGCACATGGCATCTGGTTCAATCTCAGAGAAGGCTGTGGAACAGGCAGCAAAGATGCACACTGGGAACCCCAGCACTGTCCCTCACAGGTGGTACAGATGGGCACAAGCCATTGACTCCTGTAGCCATGGAGAGCTGCCAGGCTGCTCTATCAGACCTCTGGGAGAACCAGTTCAGCTTTTGCTGCTGCTCATGGTTACAAGCAACTGATCTCTCTGTGGCAGTGCCATAAGTGAGGAAGAGTAATTTTACTATTAAAAATACCAAAATCTTCCATATGGAAGAAAGGGTTGACTCTTTTTGTTTTTAATTGCTATTCATTTTTCTCATTGTGCCCTAAATATGCATAGCACTGTCCAGCTGGCTGAACCACAGAGCAGAATGAAATATCTGCCCTATCTAATAAAGGCACAAACCTATAAAGTGCAGATGACAGACTGAAGTCTCAAATCTTTGTTCTGTTCACATACATGGATGTTTTAGCATTGGCTTCAATCAGAGCAGAACCAGAATTTGGCTTATGTGAAAGGAGCATTAGCCAAATAAGCACAAGCACGAGTCAGAATTTCTGGGGTGATTCTCGATGTTCCCCCTTTTTGCTTGGATTTCTTCACTATTCTCTCATTCAGTTTCCTCTATTTATCAGTGCATGATAGGCTGAGGATGTCTCACCTAATTATTAATTTAATTAGAATAATAAAACTAACTTTGCATCTACTACCATTTTTGTAAAAATCTTTTGAAACTCCACTAGGGATGTAATTGTGCTGGCATAAAACCTGTTTGTATTGTAAGGATTATCATCTCTGTCAAGAGTCTGGCTGTCCCTGCTTGTTCCTGACTGTTGTGTCTACAAAAAGACTTTGGCATCGTTTATACTGTAGATATTCAGGTACAAAGAAGCTGCAGTCACTACTTTATATAAGCGTCTGATTTTCTAGAAAAGGGATGAGAGCAAGGAGCTTTCGATTTCCTCCACAGATTGTAGGTTGGTTTTGAGAGGTGTCCAGCTACAGAAGCTCTGCAGCCACAGTTCCAAATAAGACAAGGTCACCACTGCAGGGATATTGCTGTGGTTAGTGCAGGCACCGTTGTGACCATCTAAGGACTTAAATCCATATGCATGGCTTGCTAGATAAAGCAAAGTGAGAGAAGCCACTGGGTGGATATAACTTAGTGTTATTTTTGGCTGATTTCAGCTTCCCTCTCGAATGCCATCTTTGTGCTTAGTGGATGCTTTATCTGACTGTATTATTGTGGTTAGAGTGCAATACAGCGTAACTGGTGTTAATTAATAATAGGGCAGTATGTTAATTGTTTTCCCTTGATTCAAGCACAGCATCTCTACTGCTAAGGTAGAAGGGGTTTTTTTCTGGACTCCAGAAGCTTTGTGTCACACTTCAAAAGTTTTATTTTCCTTTATTTTTTGTAGCTTTATTATTTCAAGACCCTGAGGTCGCCTGCCAGGCTTCAATTATCTTTTTTTATATATTTATTTGGCTTCCCATTGAAACCATCCATTCATCTAGTTTCCATAAAACCCTTAATAACTATTTTAAAGTTTTTGTTCTTGCCTCTTTCCAAACCTATAAATACAGGTTTGAAAACCCAAGCTGAATTCTCTGCAAATAATCCTCTCTACCATCTCTTTTCCTCTGGTTATAGGAGGATCCTTAAATATTTTGCTTCCCAGCACTTGCTGATTATCAGAGATCCGCATGCCTCTTTGCCTCTTGTTTGGGGGGAAAAGTTAGTTATGGCATATAAGCAACCTGACAAAGGATGTGTCAAAAATATGATGTTTGTGATAAAAAAGGAAAATAGCAGCAGTTAAATTAGTTAGAACACACTTGCATTCCAAACATGTCTTTTTTTTCTTGCCCTAGTGCAATCCCACATTCAGCATTTTCATGCCCCCGAAGGAGAAGATTATTAAGCTTGTCAACAGCTCTCAGCTTTTGTGTGACAAACATGAACCAAGCCCAACCCTCTCCAGTGAATGCTGTTAGTGCATGGGGAAAGCCCTGAGAGACTCACAGCTTGCTCCAGAGATCTATCTTCAATCTTGTGACATGTTGAGTTGATAGGTGAGAGGAGAAAGCACAGCCATGTCTGAGGGGACTGATCTGTTCAGCTGTGTAGCTTAAGATACAGCATGGAGGTGAAGCAGTAGAGAAATTCCAGCAGAATATCAGTGCCTTGGGGACATATGGGGGTTTGGGGGGGATGAGAAGTCAGCCTTGTTATCTTTTTCCTTAGATTGAGACTTTGCATTGATATCTAAGATGATATCTGCTTATTGTGGGAAAGTTTTGTTCTTCTTGTCAAAAAGCAGACCCTTTTCTGCAAAACTCATCCCTAGGAGATTTATTTCTTGCTGCACTTGCACCAGTGGTGGTATGAGCTAAAGCAGGATGCAGAGAACTGTCAAGGACTTCACATCAAGTCTGTCAGGAGAAGATTAGAATCAGGCTCATTCCTTTTCCTTGTGCTGTGTTGGCTCTTAGTATTGTGTAGGTGTCTGGATCCTGGGACCCAGTGGCAATGGAATTGCCTTTTACAGAATCATTTGAGTTGAAGTAGGCTTCTGAGATCGAGTCCAACCTTTGACCAAGCACCATCATGTCAGCTAGACCATAGCACAAAGAGCCACATCCATTTCTTTCTTGAACACCTCCAGGAATGGCGACCTCCCTGGGCAGACCATTCCAATGTTCAACAACTCTTTCCATGAAGAAATTCCACCTGCTTGTGCAGCCATGGACACTGGATTTATTACAGCTGACCGGGGGCAGCTCTTCACTTAACAGGTGCCTATAAATGAGCTGGATCCAGGATCACATGTCCATCTCATGTCCTTCACAGATGTTTAGATTAACTGGTATCACAAGCAGGAGGCCAGACCTGGAGCTGTTGAACTCAATGGAAAAAAATCCGTATGTCTTCAAAAGCTTTGGATCCTCACCAGAGAAAAAAGCCAATCTTCCAATGTACTTCTTCTGTGTAGGGACCAAGTGGGGCCTCTGGCCAACAACTGAAAAACCAGGGCCTAAAATTAGACCCCTAAAATACCAAGAGCAGTGAGTGGTTCCAACTGATACCAAGTTAGGAAAAAGGGCCTGAAATAAACAGATTCCTCAGTAACCAAGATCCTGTTTTTAAGACAAGTGTTCAGTCTCACAAATCAAAATAACAAGAAACCAAAAAGAAAAAAGAATGAAAACATCAAATCAAATCCCAGCAAACCAATGATATTATCAGCTAAAGCATGTCTTACTGGAATGTTTTCCAAAATTCCTCAGAGAGTACCAGTGAGCCATGAAGAGGATATTGCTCTTTTCTAAGTATTAAACTGGTATTTTTTTGGAACACACTACATATACTCATGTGACAAATCTGTTCTTCTATTAGGTCCTGTATCAGCTGTATGATTCTTTTGTCCCATGTGAAGTTTCTTCCTTTTTGAGGCTTATGCTATTAGATAGGTAGATAGACAGGTAGATAGACAGATAGGTAGATAGATAGATAGATAGATAGATAGATAGATAGATAGATAGATAGATAGATAGATAGATAGATAGATAGATAGATAGATAGATTGAAAGCTGTTTTTTTCTTGTCATCTCTTTGACTTTGTGATGGACAGTATATTATTTGTCTTTCTTGGTAGGTGAAGTGAGGAAGCACTTAGCTGCAATAAATACTTTGTCAAGAGGATAATGCTGATGTCCAGGGACTATGCTGCTTTGATAGGTGTGCGTACACATTGTTCAGTGCAACCCTGTTCCCTGTCTAAAACTGTTGGGAGTACTGATGTATGAATGTCAAAAAATATTAATAGGAATGACAGCAGTCCTGAGATTAACTCCAATTTCTTTAGAAATAGTACTCAGATCTGGCTTTAAGCCCTATTCTAAGTTTGTGACTTTGTTCCTTTCTGCATATGATTGAAGTGACTATGCATTTTATATTATTTTTATGTCTCAGTTAGGAGACATACTTTATCACTTCAGGATGACTGACTAAGCAATAGGGTATAGGAAGCCTTACAAGATGATAAGCTTTTTTTTTCTTTTTATACATAGTTGTTCCAGTGGCTTGAGCATCTAGTATTTATTTATTGTATTCAATTGCTGTATTGTCCCAGGATCCTACTTGTCAGTCAAGATCTCAAGTTGCACAACCCGAAGACAGTTTCTGATGCAGGAGATGATGTACCTGTCTGACTCTACACAAAGGGAGGGAGAACTCTTACCAGCCTGAACTGTGCAGTTTCCCCAAAGTGAGTGCATGGAACAGTGCAGGCTGCTTTGGGCATCAACAAATTTTTTTGTGTGTGTATGGAGAGAACTTAAGACAGTGAGTATGATTTTTGGCTTAGTTGTCATGTTTCCAATGCAGTATAAATAAGTTAGATCTCTAAGAAGATGCACCTTGAAATCCACATGTGAGGAAGCAGGTTAAGGGCACCCTGAAATAAGCAGCAAAGAAAAAAGAAGTTGTCTCTGTGGCTGTTCAAGACCAAAGTCTTCTCAGTTCTGCACAATCTCATTCCTGACAAATATTTTTTCCCCATTCTTTCTTCTGACCATGTGAAGCTCCCATTGGGTGCCACACCACCAGACTGCCCTGTCAGCTGAAGATGGGACAGGTGAGACAGAACAAAGGAAACAAGATTAAGTACTCCCAGGGCAGGAGAACTTCTATACAAGGCCAAGAGAGAGTCTGATCATCCTTATGAAATGCAGCAGGAGCTTTTTTTTTTTGACAAAACATCTGAACAAGGGCTGGGTTTCTCCCGACGCTGCAGTCCCCTGGTGTTATGTGTCCTTTCTCTGTAACTAGAGAATTAACCAGTTCCTGTAACTGGGGAAAGGAAAGAGGCCGAAGCTTCCAGAGGCCCCACTGGTAACTTGCTTTGTAGTCTAATTAAGAGGGAGGTGGTCAGAAACTAGAGAGACTGGCACTGCTGCAAACCCCTAGATAAGCCCTGACATAGAAAAAGGGCTTTTTCCAACACTCCACATAGTAGAGTATTTTCCATTCGTAGTTCAAGTGCAGTCACAGAGGCAATAATGACTTGTTCTGTCCAGTGTTAGTTTATGACAGAACATAAACGTAGTTTTAAAAATATATATTAGGTTTAAATGGAGCTCAAAATGTCAGCGTATTACTCTGTGGTTTTGCAACAGCAATGTTCTAATAAAATCACAGCTATTCAGCTCCTGGAAGACAACAAAGAGAATGAAACTTCTGTGGTACTGAAAGTTATATTTTCCCTTCATAGCTCTGGCAGATTTCTTGAAAGTTCAGTGATATCCACACAAAAAGAACTATTTTGAGCCAACCTGAACTCTGCCTAGAAATCCTTATGTTACCTATGTTTGGAGATTCTTACCTCTTGTTCTAACAATGTTTTAGTGATTGAAGGTGTTTTTCTATGTGTGTGTGAGTGGCAGGAGGTGTTATATTCCTCTCCTCCATCTCCATTGAAGAAGCATTCTGTGGCTCTTTGACTACGGAGATATTCCCACTTTAAAGGTCTATATTAAGCTGGGTAGCTCCACCCAGCCTTGAGACTCAGAAGTCCCCTCTTTCTCTGCTTCCTAATATTTTTGCAATTTCTATCATCTGCATCTTCTCTCTCCGCAGGCAGAAGCTCTTTCTCCAAACAAGATGGCAGCTGCTCAAGTCTAGGGCAGTTTACACTCCCCCTCTGACTATACTGACTCTCTCTGTAAATGTTATGTGCTGCCTCCTGCACTTTTCCCCCCATCTGCTTCAAAAAAGGGGGAGAATTTTTCACAGTGTGGATTTGCTACCTTCCTCTTTTCCGTTCCCTGTCCGTTCCCCTCTCCCTGAAAATGGTGCTCATCATCAGTGATACATAATGTGCACTCTGGTGTCCATCTGGATGAGCTGCCCTCAGAACCTGGACAAGCTTAGACTACACAGTTAATGTTAACTGTGATGAAGGTTTTTCCATCTGTGGGCCATCTGAAGTCCTGGAGTCCATGACAAATCTTCTCTTGGGCCAGGCCTCTCACGAGGAAGGAAGGAACCCTGAAAACCAGAAACTAAAACTTTGGTCTTCTGCTGCAGCTTGATGGAAAATGAGCTCTTTCTTGCCATCTGGTTACAAAAAGGCAAATCTGCAAGTCATGCAAGTCACATACTTACTGACTCTGATGGGAGATTGGTATTGTAGCTGCAGAAACTAGATTTCTTACGATTTATTTAGTTATTTAGCAAGAAATGTGCTCTATTGTCTATGTTTATGTCTTCAAAGTGGATGCCTCTGCTTTAAGCTTAATGCAAGTTAACTGATGATGGCTCAGCAAAATGTAAACATCTGTGATCAGCTTGGGGTCTGATGCTCTAGGAGTCTATTAAGTCTTCAGAAGTTTCTTTCCACCTTAAGTAAAGTATGAGCAGTTTTTTATTGACATTCAAGCAGACGCTGTTGTGAGATTTCTGTAGGCGTAATTTGATGGGCTTATGTGGGTCCTTTCTTTGGGTGATGTATGAAAATTAAATACAGTAAGAGCTGGGTTAAATTTCTGAAATCTTAAAGCTGGTTAATGTGAAAATAAGTTTGTTTACACTGAGAAAGGTCACGAGTATTTTAAATCATTGCAGAAAACTTTTGAGAAAGTTATCAAAATCATTAAACTACAAAAAATCCTGTGAGCCTTTTCAATGATAGAAGTATTTGCCTGACACAGAAGATTGCAACTCTAAGCTCCAATTTACTTTTTCCTTTTAGTTGCTTTAAACATTCCTTCATTCTTGAACTAATTCTCTCAGGCTTTACTTTTATATCACTCCCTTTGTATATGAAGATTGCAGCATTTCTTTCTATAACATCAAGTAAACATTTTGGAGCTCATCACCAGGGGAGCACCGTACTTGAAGGATTTGTGCCAACTAAGACATATAGTAACTGTCTTTAAAATAATTTATTTGAATGTGTTCTAAATATAAAAAGATGTCTTTTTCTGCCATTATCTTCATTAGGTACCAAGTATCAGCTTTCTTCTCTGAAGGTAAGAGATCCTGTGTTGATGAATCTTTAGTAGATGGGCTTTAGTAGACCTATGCTGATTCATACTGGCTGAAGATTTGAGCAAACTCAAAGTTGCATGGCATTCAGCAGAAACCTTAAATCAGAGGTCTTTTCCACGTAATGTGGCAAGAGAGCCGTCACTGGAAGGCACATGCATTATTGTAAAAAGATACAGGCAGCTCAGTTCTTCCGTCAAGTGGGTGCTGTAGTTCACAGAACTCTTTACTCAAATGCCATGCTGTGTCCTCTGGATCCAGATGAATCATGCAGACTGGCTGCTTCCATCCCTAAAAAAAGGGAATTCAGCGTCTTCTTCCTTTCTTCAGGGGCCTTGTCTCCTTCAAGACATGCTGTCTCTTTGCCAGGCAGAAAAGCAGCTTTTCAGCCTGGAAACAGTCCTGGAACTGGTGAGACTCAGACTCTGGTAACCAGGAGCCTAAGTCATGTCTTTGCTGCTCCTGAGCAAGGTGGCAGTCAGGACACCACTTTCTGACGCTTCTCTGGCTTTCTGTTTGCTTCCTGCCACATGGGCAATGTCTAATGTAGCACTCACATCCTGTATGTATTAGTGTCTGTCTGCATGCATAGGTACCCAGATGTGCATTTTCCTTCAAGAATTTAACATGTTCCCACATGCTGTCTGCCCAGAGCACTCCAAGCCTGGGGCTGTGGGAATGTGACACAGCTCAGTTTAATCTGTGACTGAGGAACATTAAACTGAATCAAGTTTTCCTGTTGTAAACTGAGTGCGCAAACTTATGCTACAGTCAGCTTACTGTACAGTTAAGTTAACTTGACTATGCTCAAATCCTTCAGTTGTAAAGCTTTGGGACAGGGCAGGGTCTTTCTGCTCTGTTTATACAGCTGCTTGACATAGCAGGGCTGGGACCTGTTTTGAGTGAGCTTAGTTTTTTGTTGCTCTTCTACGTCCATCATGTAAATAGTATTGGCTTGTCATCTTCAGCTTTCTGCACAATAAGTAAAACTTATGCTGCCCATTCAAGTCCTTGTCCTTTAGTAGAGGCAGAGGGATCTATTCCACTCTGCAAGTAAAATTCCTGTGAAGTACAGGAGCATGGCTGTGAAGTACTAAGGTATAAGGAAGCCCAGAATTGGATAATGACCCCACACGATGGCCGTGGGCTAGGGCCGAATACATCGCAAAGAGACGACAGTCAGAGCAATTCATTTCTTGCCTCAGGGTGGAATAGTAGACTTCCCCCACTCACACGTCTGCAGAGCCAACCCCTTTTTGAAAAGCCAGTGTGCTCACATTACACGGTGTTCAAAAGTCCTCCCTGTTCCCAGAATATTTCCTTTGCTTGTTTGTCCAGTGAGGGACACAAGGGAAAGCAATTACTGTAGCGAAGGTGGAAAATGGAGGTAACGGTTCGATCTAATCACCCCCCCACTGTGGAGAAAGCTACATCTCTCCTAACCACAGAGGAGGTGTTTGGTGCTCCAGCTAAAGGCAAATATTTCCTCATCACTCAGTAGCATTTAGACAGGATGTGCCAAAGCCAGCCAGGTCTTGTGGCGTGAGGAAAATGAGCTGCATGGAACTGTCATCAGCAGCAAGAGTCCTAGAGCTTAGACTCAACTCTTCTCATGGTGCTTAAACAGATGACAGGCCACATTACACAGATGCGGAGATTACACAGACTTGAGTTGCAGAGCTAGTGGCTGGTCTTGCATTTAACTCTTTGAAGATCACGAATGACACTTGCACCCTTTTTGCTAGAGTGTAGATGAGATCTAACTAGGAATCCCTTCCAGGGGCAAGCCCGACTGGTGAAGATAATCTATTTGCAGCACTGATTGATGATGTTTCTCTACAGCTGTAGTTGCACTGAGCCACTAAGTCAGCATGAAGAGGGGCAGCCTTCCAATACCCATTTTCTCTTGGGATGAGTCCCTCTTCCACTGGAATCAGGGACCAGGCTGGATTTGACACCTACCAAGGTCTTTGAGTCTTGCTGACAGAAGGGAGATAAACTAGGCCACTCTGATCTCATTCAGATTAGGTTTACCTCAGTCAAAGCTGTGGTATTGATTCTCACAGTATTGTTCTCTGTTTGCATGTGACACTGCATGCTGGATTTATGTTATGAACAGGCACAGCAATTGTTTTCCTCCAAGTACTTGCCTTTGTAAAGCATTACCAAGTGGTAAGAGGAGTTTCTTAGGAGCTGTGCTGTAGCATAAAGTGTTTTATCAAGATGAACGTGTGGACGGTTCCAATATGCCACAGTTTAACTATGATCAAATTCTTACCCAGATCCAGTGGTGGGGATCTTGTGTATCAGTGGAATTACATTGCTTCAACTAATGTAATTGAGCTGGTTTTGGCTAAGGAAGAGTTAATTTTCTTCAGTGTAGCTGGTATGGGGCTATGTTTTGTATCTGTGCTGGAAAGTCTTGAAAATTCAGGGTTGTTTTAGTCATTGCTGAACAGCACTTCCATGGAGTCAAGGCCTTTTCTGTGTCTCACCCTACCCCAGCAGTGAGGAGGCTGGGAGTGCACAAAAAGGTGTGAAGGGACACAGCCAGGACAGCTGACCCCAACTGACCCGAGGGATTTTCCACACCATATGACATCATGCTCAGCAATAAACAGTGGAGAAGGTGCGTTGGGGGCAGCTGCTCGGGGACTGGCTGGGCATCGGCCCATTGATGGTAAGCAGTTGTTTTTCATTTGCATAACTTGCCCTTCCTGGGACTTATTTATCTCATTTTGTTATTTTCTTTTGCATTGGAATTTATTATTTTATTTCAATTATTAAACTGATCTTAGATCACCGCTTTTTTTCACTTTTACACTTCCAACTCCCTTCCCCATTCCACTGGGGGCAGGGAGTAAGAGAGTGACTGTGAGGTACTTAGTTGCTGTCTGGGTTAAACCAGAACAGGAATGAGTAAAGTGAATGCACAGTGACAGCCTGGGTTCAGGCCTTGCAATAAAAATACAGACCTCCAGATGCTTTAAGCATTGTATAGATTTTGCCCTCAGAAATGTGGTCTAAAGGTTATGAAATCTTGCTTGCACTATTGTAGACAATTGCATCATTTCAGACGTGTGTCCTGAATGTTGAACTGTTTCTGCTGGCCAGCAGTAGTTAGGTTCTTTACTTTCTCTCTGGATCAAGTCCAAGAGGTGGTATTTTATTCATGAATAAATTGCAACTTAAGTCCAATTTATGACAGAATACTTGATGTAGAGAGTGCTGAAAGAAAACCATCCAAGTGAGCCTTCAAGAAACTTCAGTATAAAATATTGCTTCTCTGCAGATTGGTCTATAGATTTATGTACACTGGTGCCAAACTATACTCACATACACTAACATTCCATTGGGAATAGAGCCTGCATACCAGATGCTGGTACCCCATATGCAATTTTCCAGGGATGTCTTAATTTTTAACCCTAACAAGTTATTAAAAAGACCTCAGTAATTACCAAGGAGCTTTACAAAGAGCAATTAAAAATGTCATTTAGATATTTGCTATATCAAATGTCAAGCCACATACTTTTGTTTAATGAAATCAGTTTCCAGTAGAGTTCATAACATCATTGATAACCTAAGCAGTGCACCTGACAGCTTGCCTGCCATCTTGAGCTGTAAATCTGGGTAACTAGTGGTATATCAAAGAAGAAAAGGTCAATAAATGCAGAAATGTGAGGAGAATCTAATCTTTCCCTGGCACTTGTTATTCCTCCCTTTTCACTCCCCTTTCATTCTATAATCTGTCACATTAAACTAGTCATGCTTGGCATGACCTGATCAGGACAAGTCTCTGATAAAGCTGCATCCGTTCTTGGCACTCAGCATCGGATGGACAAAGGCAGTGCAGCCCTGGGAACACACCAGAGGAAAACTCCCTTCTGGAAATACAGCTTAAGAAGGAGCCATAAATACATGTAAATAAATTAGATTTGAGAAAAAGAAGAGAGACACTACAGAAGTCACTCACCTCTTCATTCACAATTAAAAAAGTTTTTGTGAGTTTGTTTTTGTTTTGAATAAAACTGCTACTGTAGAGAACAGAAATGTCTTAGGCTTCTGAGCAGTAGTCCTGGTACTGCCAGTACATTTTTTCCCGTACTGTGCTTAATACTTTGCCCAGTTCAGAAAGAAATGACTCAGTCAAAAGGACTTCCTTCATGTCCCTTGGGTGATTATTCCACAGCCTGTTAGGTTTTCCCCCTTAGGAAATATTTCCAGCATCATTTTCCCTGCACTTACTTCTAAAGCATTGTTCTGTGACTAGAAATTATCCTAAACAGTGTTCTTCCATGATTCGTGCTTCCATTTCTTCCATACTTGTCTATGGTTATCATATGCCCTCTAGCATTTCACTGGTGTTTAGTTGGGCTGCAGATGTTTAATGTATTTAACCTTTGCCCGTACGCCAAGCATAGGACTGGCACCAGGGTATTTATACACCATTAAACAAGGGTGGTGCCTGCTAGTGTAATACGTTCTTCTGAAGTTTTCATGGTAGAGGTTGTGCAAGAGAACAAGGGCAGCTTCTATTCTAAACTACATGGAGAAGGCACAACTGCTAAAGAAGAATTACTTATAAACAGACTACATACAGTAATATGATAATTTAGTATCCAGCCTTGATTTAAGTCCCCAGGAGAAGCAGCTGAATTTAATTGATGCCTGCCTCTGAAACAAAGATATTGCATGTATGTGTGCATACAAGCAATTCCAACCAAACTGGTGAATATAATCAGGTTTACTAGATTCTTTATTTTAACTGTAAAGAATATCTCTAAAACCACTAGAGTTTTTTAGACTCTGGGAAACATTGCAAATGTTACCACACTATGTCTGGATGCATAATATGTATGTATTTTCATATCTCAGCATATTTGAGTTTCTTTAAACTTTAAGATTAGCTCTAAATTTCTTGAGTACACAAAGCTCACTTCACGGGTAGTTACATAATCATTGTATTGTATATTACCCTAAATTGCTGATATGTACTCCCTACTTAAACTTCAAATCATTTTTTTGAATTAAAGGTCGGGATGAGAGCTCTGCCTCTTATTTAAGTTGTAAACATTTAGCGTTTCCCTATTTTAGTTGAATTTACTGAGCTTTAAGTCTTTGAGTTAAAATATTCTATGCCAACTCCATCTATTGAAAAAAATATGGGGTGTGTGTGGATTTAAATGATCATTTCAGTGATTTTTATTTTATTTTAGGTTTTTCTGAGAACGAGGAAACAGGAAAATGTGATATAAAAGTGCAAAACCAGTCATACCAGGTCAGACCAGACGTCTGTCTAGCTCAGGATACTCTCTCTGACAGTGACCAGTACTTCAAACATATTTGACACTTCCTTCAAATATTCTCTCAGTCTCCAACAATTTGTGGCTGAGGGATTTTAGAACCAGACACAATATTTTGTGCTTAATAGTCCTTGAGGGATTTTCCTTTGGTGACTTTATTTTTGAATCTGTGTAAGCTTTTGGCATCTAGAATACAATTTGGGGAGGAATTCCACTGTTAAAATACACACGGGTTGAAAAGAGGTCCTTTCTGATTTTTGAGCCTATTTCCTGCCATTTTCAATTGAAAATCCCAAGCTGTTACATTGGAAGCAATCATTTTGAAGGCCAGCCTCTGCCAAACCCCCTCTTGGTCCTCATTTTGGAACAGAAACAGTCAGTTTAAAGCCCTTTGCTATGCAGGCAAAGAAGTATTTAAGATTGTTTCTTCCTGTGTGCATCACTTCATGTTTATTGACACTCAATGTCATCTGCCCATTTTCTGGCCATCTTGTTACCTTCATCTGAAATTTTCCATAATCCTTCCTTCCTATCTTGGAATACTTAACTATTGGTAGCAAACTGTCTTCTAACTACTGTCTGTCTTTTCTAGATCATTGCATAAAGCTTATTTTTCTCAAGTTAAAAATGTTAAGAGTTTTCTTTGAACAGCTCTTGCCACTTCCCATGATAGAAAAGAGGAAGGTGTGAGTCAGGACTGTCAGGAACATGCATATTGCTATGCCCATGAGTGTCCCAAACTTCATGAGCATTGTGAAAGGGAATGCTGCAGATTCTTGACAGCAATGATTAAGGAAACTGCAGATGTTCTGTTTCATTGAAAGATAAGTATATTTATGTAACTTTAAAGGGCTGACTTGAGATACCAAGGATCAACAGATTTCGGCTAAAGAATTAGATAGCAGACCCAAAGCTGACTGACACTGAGAGTGAAACTTGTTTAGAAATCAGTAGAGTGTTGTATAAAATATAAACATAATGTTCTTGAGTTAAGAATGAATAGGAACTATCCCAGGAAATCAATTAAATGAACCTTTACCTGTACATGCTTGAGTAAATATTTTCGGTGGGAATACATATTGTGAAATTGAAAACCATACCTAAAACCTTTGCTGGACCCTTTGAGGAGTTGACAAGCTGTCTGTGAATATTGAATATACATGAATTGTTTGAAATGTATGACCAAATTGAAAATAACCTCTTTATCAGTGGGCTTCTGACTATCAGCCTCGACTGATCATTATTTGTTTGCATCTTTTTCATGCATCTCTCCCAGATTCCCTGTAAGCTGAAGACTGAGGGTCTTCTCTGGAGTCTGGTTTAGTGCCCACCAACATTAATATGTGGCAAAGTTCACCAAAACAGTATCAACAGGATTTTATTTTAATTTTTTTTTCTTTCAAAATAAAGTTTCCTAATCTTATCCATTCTTTCCTCCTGTTCCTCTCCAAGAGATCCATTCCACACAGACCATGGAATTTTGGCTTCTCATTTGTATGTGGAAGAAAAACAAATTTCAGAATGTTGGAACTTCCCCCAGATCAGAAATTCCTTTTTCCAGATAGTTCTTCATTAACGTGTCCTAGTGGCTTCTGTGGAACTTGGCTTGTCTATGTAGGTTTGTCAGGCAGATACAGAAATACCTGAATGGAGGAGAAGGCACTGCACGGCAACACACCCACCACTCTGCCATGAGGTGAAGCACCAGTGATGAAACTGGGGACTCTCGAGCCTCCTATTCTTCGACCCATTGTTAAATCTGTTCCAGAATGATGACTCCTTTACTTGAGTCAGATTTACCTTTTCAGCTGTAGAGGTAGTGGATATCTTTGTGTAAGATGGGATGCTCAGAAGTTTTGAAGAAGGCATCTGTCAGCTCTTAGCAGCTTTCGCAGGGACTTCTTAATCTTAATCTGCCAGTAATAGGGAATTTTGAAGGCATTGTTCCTTCACATGATAGTTTTTCCCCAGCACAGAAGAAAATAAATAATAACAGAAGTAGAAGATTTCAGTTAGTAGAAAAGGAATGGAATTAGTCCTAATGTCTCCCTTTGCTTGGTCCCTGATGCAATTATTTTGCCTTCCACTGTGTTAATTTTGCTGCCCACTCTCCAGATTCCTCTGTTAAATTTCCTGGGGGAATAGAAGAAAGCCAAATTTCACTGAAACACAGTAGAAAAAGGGAAAAAGGAAAAGGAAGCTCATTTTATGTGGGACAAAAAAGGTAAAGTTTAAATTATCCAAGAAGAAATGTGTCTGGTGGCAAGGCATGGGCAGGGAGTGTGAGGATCTCCCTCACACTCTCCTCATACACAAGGAGTTCTGCTCCTCTGCTGCTGTGTCCTTTCCATAACAGTTGTGACTCTGTACATGTAGCATTTGAGTGTGGGTGGGCCACAGATCTTCATTCTCCAAAGTACATCTCCTGTAGTCATTTCAACGAGAAGATGTAATGAGGTATGATTTAACTGTTTCTGGTTATTTTTTGTTTTCCATTGTAGAAGGCAGTTATGGCTTACACTTACACAGATGAGAAAGGCATCAGAAAAAATTTTAAAGGACTCTCTCCTGTAAGTGACAATGATTTGCCTTTTCTGTGCTGGAAAACAATATTGAAAGGAGGCCTAGCTAATCAGATTTGTTTACAACACCCTTAGTGCTATGACAAAGTCCATTACAAAATGTTCTTACAGAAATTGAGTGGTTAGAAAGGAATGATAAAATACAGAGTAACGGTCAAAAAAAGAAACAAAATTATTTCCAATGTGTCTTAAGGGACAACAATAGTTATCTCAAGGTTCCTTGGATTTTCTGTCTTGTACTTAGGGAACATAAATGTTCTGACCTTCATGAGCATCTCTGTCTTGCACAGTTCAAGTAGGGAAAAGGAAATCAATCCTGCCCAGTAGCAACTTCCATGAGCATTAAGTCTAACTTTAAAAATGTTCAGGGAACAGAGATAAAGGCAAAAACCAAGGAAATGAGTCAGATTCACAGAGAGAGGATGTCAGGGATGGTGGAATGAAGGCATGTGCCTTTCAGAGAAAGGATCAGAAGAGATTATTTGGGTATGCCTTTCAGATCACTGACTGGAAGTATAGACACTATTCATGACACCACCAAACCTGGCTGGCTGCACTTGTAATAGGACTGCCTCAGTGCTCTCTCTGAGGAGCTTTCACAGAGATAAAATGGTTGTTTCCCTCTAATTTCCTTCTGTTCTAATGTGGATTATCAGTGGAAAATACCACTGCTGTAAGGCAAAAGCTGCTTGATATGGCTCAGTTCAGGCTTTGGTCTGCTTTTAACCAGGACTAACTCCTTGAATTTCAGTTTGGTTTTTTTTTTAATTTTCTTTTCTAATTGACACCACTACAAAGAGAAGAAAATCAAGTGATAAAAATCTCTTCCAGTAAGTGATCCTGAAGCTGTCTTTCCCATTAAAGTCTCTCTTCACAGCAGGGTCTTAAGAAAGTTTAAGGAATGCATGTCTGTCGATTCAGGAACAGGCACAAGAAGTCTAAGAGCCTTCCTGAACCGCTGCCTTAAAATAACTCCACTAGTGTCCACTTGTGCAGTGACATTCTGGAAATGTGCACTGCTTTATTAGAAAACTGGACTGTGAATACCAGGCAATCTACTGCGGTTCCTGGGATGTCAGCCTGGAATCTCAGCAGCCTTCCCATCTCAGCATAGCTCAGAGAGGCAGTTTTTAAATTTAAACCTTCATGTAAAATAATAGCATTGTGAGATGGGAAGCCTCATAAATTGAAAAAATCAGTTGGTTTTGCAGAGGTTGCTTGCTAATTTTCACTTCATAAATATTTCAGAAGGGATTCTAGCACTTTGTTAAACTGCTGTAGTATTGGAGTCTTCCATGTTTATTTCTACACACCTAGTAAACTCCCTGAAGTAGCCAAAGGGCCTGGTTTCACCAGCACACAGCTGGGCTTTTTTCTTTTTTCCATTGTGCTGGATTAATGCTCTCATAGACAAATGTGAGCAAAGTGTGTACATTAATTGCAGGTGTTTGTTCCCGAGGAAATGTGAGAGCCCACCACTAAACTCGCCAGTCCAGGTGCACTTGTCCAAAGAGGGATGATGGTTAAATGCCCTACTTTGTGTATCTTTTCCTTTGCAGCTGCAGCTAAATCTCTGTTTTCCCTTTGGAGCTATTGGCTTGATTTCAGCCTCTGTCCCCTCAGCAGCTTACCTGTCACAGCACAGGTGGGTCTAGCAATGTGTTCAGGAATTTGTTGTAGGGCAGGATCCCAGACTAACATAGGTCAGCTCAACTCTAGCCATGTTTATTGTCCAAATTCTCAGCTGTTGGAAAGTTTGGTTGACTTAAACCCATTGTGAAAATCTGTGCAGGTCTATACAGAGATTTCTTTCCGCTTTCAGGATACCTGTGCTTACTTGCCCCACTGGAAAAGCTGCTTAAGCTGGTGGAATAAAGTAGTGTTTTCTCTGATTTCAGCTGGTCTCACAGTCCTCCGGTTCTCCTGAGCCATATTTTCATTTCAGTTACATCACAGTAAATGCTACTGAGGATGGAGAAGCTATAACACCAAAATAGTACTGTGAGATACAAGAAACCTTTTATTTATTTGCTAGTTTATGCTTTACCCTGTGCTTATGCTTCTCGTGTGTCCTTCACTGTGTCCAGTGGGATCAGTGCCAGTGTTCCTGCCCCAAGCCTCCCCACAGCAGTCAGTCCTCTGAGACAGCGAGAGGGTTTGCTCTGGAGTCACTTGCAGGGGTACTCAGGATACCCCTCCTGAACTTTCCCCCACAAGTTCCTCAGGTAATATCAATGGTCAAGCCTTCCCCCCTTGACAGTCAGTGTGAGCCAACCAAGTCAGTGGTTTTGGGCCAGTGAGGGGAGATAAATGTCCTGGGCTAAAGCTGCAGCACAAAAGGTTTTTGCATGGGTGTTAAGGGATGTGCTCCTGGCAGACTCCAGGCTTGCTTAACAGTCTGGACAACATCTCCTACATCTGTGGGTGTTTTCTGCTTCATTATTTCTGTTGAGCCATATACCTCCCTCATCTGGAATATCTCAATTGATTTTAGTGAATTTCTCAGGATTTTCATCTGCACTAAAGAACATTTAGTTCATTGCTCATAATAGTGACACTACCTCAGCCCTGCAATGACTGTGGCAGATGGGCCAAATGCAAAGTTGGGGTAGGCAAGAATATCCTCCATTGAAAATTTTGGGGAGAGATTTTGCAATACTACTTGTTTATGCAATTTAGACCCAATCAGTGTGTAAGCTGGCCAGAATAAGTATCTAAACAAAGCTGGTGTAAAGTGGGTGTGCAAAAGGAACAGGAATTCTGTTTCACTGGGGCCAAAGAGAGGTAAGTGAACAGAATGAAAGGAGAAGTATAATGCAGAGTCTGTCTGTGTGTGGAGACTTAGTTGCATGAAGAATAGGGAAAAATAAATCCTGCACAGAACTATGTTATCAGTGGATCTAGCTGCTGGTATTTTGGTGAATTCTTGTTGCTATCCCAGCCATCTGGAGCATGCAAAAGGGGTGAAGATTCTGATTTTTAAAAATAACACTTAGGACAGTTTTTTTAGTTCCAGCTCTTTGGAGGGCAGTACCCAAGGCAGTGCTTATCCTTCATTGTGGGAGGGGAAGCAGCAAATGACCTGCACCTGCTTTGCTGGGAACTCCACCCTAGGTGTAGGGCTTGCTCCCCTCACATGCTCTCTACAAAGTTCCTGGGTGCTCTCACATGCTTTCCTGTGCCTCCCTGGATGCCAACACTCAGAATGTTACAGTGGCTTTTCCCAGCAATGCACATCCATCCTGCCAATCTGAAATCCATCTTTGTCTCTCAGATTTAACACTGGTCCTTTTGTTGTGCTGAGGAATGACTGTGCATTGCAGGTAAGGACTATTCTACCCTCCCTCTGTAGGTGTGACCTCTGCTGCCCTGATGGAAGGGGAAGGGAATGTGTTAATGACTCTGTAACAAGAAGGGTGATTTTTCCCGGCAGCACTTTTAGGTTTGCTTCCAAATTGTGTACAGTTATCATTCATGCTCCTTTAAATTCTTTCTTTTTCTCAGAAGAGGTCAGTATATAAAAAGAGAATTTGGATTATTAGGCTACTGGCACTGACCTGCATTTTCCATTGTGTGTGCATAGAATACAGTTTAGTCTTACACCTCTCCTCATTTGTTTATTTTTCCTCTCTTCCTTCTCCCCCCTCAATAAGCTGTTGGATTCCTCTTTTCATGATAAATACTGTAAAATTTTTAAGAGAGCCGTTAAGTCACTTCTTCAGTTTCTCTGGAAACATTAAACTTGCACATTTGGTCTCCTGAAGAGCCCAGTGAAATGTCTGAGGCATATTAGTGCTTGGGTCTTCAGTGCACTCGAAAGACACCAAATTTTGGTCCTTGCTACTGGAACAAGAGCTTTGAAAAGATGGAATCTAGTCCTTAACTAAGACATCTCATAGTTTTCAATCTAAGGTGGTCAGTTTGCAGATGGGGAAGTGCCGAGCATTTAGTACTGTCTTGGTACAGTGTGGGTAGCATCTCCCTCCTTTCTCTGTTGCTGCCACCACCAGTGGTGCTGCAGAATCAAACCCTGAGTGTAGGAGCTGATGAGCAGTGAAAAGGTAAAAGGTGGAGCAAAGGGACTCTGATAGTGGCTGACCTGACCTTCTTTGGATGTTTCTGTTCAGGGTTTGTGCCCCATTCCAAACAGAACGTGGCTGAAGAGAACTGGGCAGAGACAGGACAGCTCTGGATCTATCTGTGTCGTAGTGCTTCACATTAAGATGCTTTTCAACCCCTCTGAGCCTGAGCACATGTTTGAGTATCAGTGCTCCTGACTTGGGTATGTGAATGAAGTATTGAAATTTGAAACTATATTGTGAATTCAAATCAAGCCCCAAATCAACCCCTACGGGGAACAGTGGTGTTTTCTGTTTCATAGTCAGCTGATGGGTTCCTGGGAAATGAGAACTCATGGTCTTATAATTTTGAACCATCATTAATGTCATGATAAAGGCCACCTTGGTCTATGTGATTGATTGGAATCAATGTTTTTAGGAAGGTAATTTTATTTTAGAAAGGAAAATTATTTTTTATTATGAAGATAATTGTAACTAAGGAGTCTCTGTAGTGCAATCCATTGCACATTTGGCTGATAACTGAAAAGCTGAGATTTGAGCCCACCAATTATGGGTTCCCTTTCCTCTGCCCATGTCAGGAAGGTTAGAGTTGCATGATCTTTAAGGTCCGTTTCAACCCAAACTGCTCTATGGTATTAGGCTTTAGCATTTTGGCCATGCAAGGCTGTCTGCTGTAAGGTGTGATATGTATTCCTGATGGCAGTTCCCAGCACAGAGGAGGAAAGGAGTTGCTCCCTGCACCCCCACAGTGGGCCCAGTGCTTGGCACTAGGGGGGCTGTGGATATACTTCCATATGAAATGAACAGGGATGCCTATGATCAAATGATAATAAGTTTTGGTTCCCAGGAACCAGTCCTATTTTAGAGTATGCAGTGGAATTAATACTGCTTCTACTGCTGTTTTACTCTAAAGGAAATATTACTGTAAAAATAGAGCAATTTAGCAATAACTGTCTTCCCCCAGCTAGCTGTCGTGGCAGCAAAAGCCCCATAACAGAGCCAGTCCCTGAGCCAAAGTTATTTCTAACCTACTTCTAATTCGTGGAAAACAATTTGCAAAATTTTAGGTGGTTTGGGAATAAGAAAAGTCACTTTACAAATCATTGTCTGCTGCAGGAAAAGCAATTGTCATGGACCCAGAATGTAAAAACACAATATGGGATTTTTTTAGTGTATCAAGTCATGTGACAAATGAGAGGGCTACCAAGGAACACAATTTCAGCACAGTCAAAGAGCTTCTGCTCTGCCTGTATGGTGATTATCCTCTCAGTTCACACAGATCTTTGTGCTCCTGTGGCACTTTAATAACATCACTTTAAAACCCTGACATTTGGGTAATGTGAGGAGCAGCAAATACTCGCAGCACCTATAGTCATCAGTCACTGTCAGCTCCAGGATGAGGTTTCTGCTTTCTAACCACGTGGCTGGTACACCTCAGATGGCTCTTTCTGACACAGGGTGTTTACCACAGTCCCCAAAGAACAACCTGGAGAGTCTCTGGTTGGTGTGCTCAGCTGCCTGAAGGCTCGAGAGCCTGGGTAGAGAGCCCGTGCAGGGAGAGGTTTCCATTCATTAACTGTGGCTGCTCCCAGGGGTGATACTGCCTGGTTACATCGTGTGGCAGAAGGGTGAGGGACCTGCTTGAGATGGAGGTGAGGGTGGGAAATCGCTGGATAATAAAAGACAGCCTTTGGTCCAAGGAACTTACAGGACCGGTTGGGAAAAAGGGATGGAAGAAGGGTAGTATTGAGGTGCTTTGTGTAGTGGCTGTGAGTGACAAATACCTTGAAAGAAAAAGGGTCTGACGTTTCTTGCTGTTCAGTCTATGCAGCCAGGCTTTGGTCTTGTTTGTACTGGTGTCAATCGCAGATAGCTCTGTTGACCTCAGTGCAATGACAGCACTCACTGCTATCGAAGTATTGACTTGAGATCAGTTATGCCACTTATAACCTGGCTGAATAGCAACCAGATGGGAAGAAACAGGAATGCCTGGTAGCTGGCTGTTTTTTCTGGCTGTTGAGTCTTTATTTGATCTAGTAAGAACCAAATTTATCTCTCCGTGAAATGGCCACTATCCACTTCTTACAGCGTCAGAGCCCTCTGAGCGTTTTGAAGGAGCAGGACTTACACCAGTGGCTTTGCTGTGTGCCCAGTAATGTCTGTGGGCAGATAGACAAGGCATGGCACCACCCAGGGCAGGGTTTCTGCCCCACTGGATGAGCAGAGACAAGTTATATTTGGCAGTGTGCTGAGTCTGTTCCCTTTTCAGCAGCAGCCTTAGTAGCCCACCTCTTTTTTTGTGTTTAAAATTCTCATGGTGTTATTTATCATGTACTTTTATTAGTTTTATTTTTATTGCAGCATTTGTAAAAAAAATCAGCCACTTCTTCTATGTTTCCCTTAAGCACATCTGATATGTGAGGCACCAAAAACCCCACAATTCCATTTTTTTCCCCCAAAGACAACCAGGCTTTGGTGTGGCACAGCTGGCCTGTAGAAAGCATAGATGCTTCAGACTCCAGAAGGATCCTCTTATGATGCAACATCCCAGCTTCTGTGACCTGATGGCGTTCAGTAGCCCAGTTCCAGATCCTCTCTGACTGCTCACTGGAGTTGTGTGCTTGGTGTCAGTGTGCTTGATTTGGGGCTGCGAGATAGGGCTTGGAGTGCTTAGTCAGTGTAATCTGCTCTGTTTCATTCCTCTGGTTGGTCGGTTTCAAATGTATTTTGGATGTCTAATAATTCCAATAAGAAATTTCTATGAGAACATCAGAAAAGCTGTCCACAGTATTTAAATCACAGTGTTAATGTGACTGAGCTCATGCGGCTCAGAGATTGCAAATCATTTTCAGATGCTGTCAGCATCTTTTTCTTTTTGCGCTTGTCTATGTCCTCCCATGACCATTGCTTGGAGAGCCATGTGCACACTCGAAGGATTTGCTTTGAAGGGAGGGCTCAAATATCAAAGTGGAAAAAAAAAAGGCATTTAAACCTAAAAGCTGACCATAAAGCCCAGCACATCATTTTCAGAAGCAGAACATTATTGTTACTCTGCTGACAAACTCCTTTTGAGGGCAGCAGCACGGTCCAGCACCATTTTAGATTTGTCTCGAAGCCGCACGTAACCAAAATAAATATATGGTTACATAAGAAACTATAATATGTTCTTGCTCCGTGGTTCCAAGTTTAATTGTAAAGTAAGCACAAATGCAGTATGTCTGCCCTTTATGGAGGTAGAGGGCCAACCTCCTCCCACATGTGACCCTGCTGATTCGCACCTGGGGTAAATGGGCCAAGCAAGTGCAAGGAGGGTGGTTTTATCCCTTCTACTAAGGTCCTTGTGTAAAATATAGAGGCCCACAGTGGAGGTGAAGACAAGGGTACAGGTAGGGAGAGGTACTGAGCAGGCTTCAGAGAGCAGCCACATTGCAGGGAGGGCAGTATGTGGCTTTTGGACATAGCCCAGCTTGGTGTGAGTAACTGCAGCCCAGAGGATTATATTGCTCACATGAATCAGTGATGATTTATGCAGCTCGTTATTGTGCCAGCTGCAATGTCTATAGTTATAGTGACTTACTGCTGCATGGCACAGGCCTGCTTTCTGCTGCATATGAAAGAGTTATGGTGAGAAGCTGTGACAAACCTGCACTTCTAGAGCTAAGACTTTGAAATTTGGCAGGGCATCATTGTGCTTCTTTGCCCCTGAAGGTGTCGTGAAAATATACGAATCACTCTTTATTTCCAAAGCACTGGACACTGTAACTTCTAATGGGGTAGAGAAACCCACGAAGAAATCCATTTTGCTTTGGAGCAGCGATCCTCATAAAAGACAAACCTTGGCCTGCAGAGGGGAAGGGTCTGGCCGTGTGGCAGGCATGATGCAGAGATGAACAAAAAAACACATAGTAAGAATAAGCAGGCAATGTTGGGACCTCGAGTTTTCTGAAGTTGTCAGTTTCTCAGCTCTAATCAAGGACAAATTGTTCAATTCCATGCAGAAGGGACTGGATAATGTTCACTGCCCTGTGTTCCCTATGGGATCAAAACTGCTTTTTGGCTAGGTTAGAATTCAGCAGTCACAGAGGGGAAAAAAAACCACCACTGGTAAGATGAAAGGGCATTTTTCATGTCATAATGTTCTGAACAGAACTTTATAGCCCCTGGCCATAGGGTATTATACAGCGCTCAGTATTCTGTCTTAGTTTCTAGACCTGTAGTGTAGTAGAATAATGTGTGTAAGCTGCTAAAGAAAGGATAAAATAAACCAAATCTGAGACACCTGGGCAGCAGGACAGCAACTGCTATAAAAGCCCACATGGAAGTGAATATTGTCAGTATAAGCAGCCACATGGTGACAGGATGATATTTACCTATGAAGGACAAATAAAATTACACCTTTCTCAGATAACCAAAGTTTGAAAGTGCTTTACAAAGGAGGTCAGAAGCATATAAACACCCAGTGGGGAAGTGAAAGACAGAGCCATAGTCTTTTCAGTGGTGTGCAGTAGAAGTGTAAGAGGCAATGGGCACAAACTGAATACAGGAAATTACATTTAAACATCAGATTTTTTGTAACCATGACAGTGACTGAAGAATGAACAGGCTGCCTAGAGAGGTTGTGGAGTCTCCATCTTTGGAGGTATTCAAAGCCCTGGCAAAGTTGCTTTAGTTGATCCTGCTTTGAGGAGGGGTGTTAGAATAATCAGTCTCCAGAGGTCTCTTCCAAGCTCCACCATGATGTGTTTTTGTAACAGAACACAGCTCTTCTGAATCCCAGAGTAATGTTTGAAATGAAATGGTTATGAGAACCTTGGGCATCCTTTGATTAAATCTTGCCAACAGAAGTATATGTTCAGTATATGGTCATGCACAGGTGGTCTGTACATATGTATGGGTACCTGGAGAATCCCTCCATATGCAGGCAAGCCATCACATCTAACCACCCTGACAGAAGAAAATGTGAAAAATCGCTAAATTCCACCTAGACAGAATTTCCAGCTGGAAAAAAAAGGAAGGACATGTCTGGGGAAACCTGGCCATGTGCTGTTCCTGCTCCAGGATCTTGTGCTAAGTCTCTGTGCAGAACAGTTTCTCCTTAAATAAACACCTATTCAAACAAGGTCTTTGCACACTGGGAACAGTATATTCATCACTTGATTATGTGGTAGGTTACTTACTATTCATCACTCTTCATATTCTTCCCTTTAAAATTTCCTAGCTGTTCCCATCAAGGGAAAGAAATGAGTGTGTAGCTGTACATAAAGGCTTGATGCTTTTCTCATACCAGCACATCCAGTTCGTGTGGCCCCAATCAATTCATGCAGTTGTGCAAGTGGTTTAGTTTATGCACATTGCTTGTGAAAAAGCAAGCCATAACAAAGACAGTCTGGGGGTTACTGTACTGCTTTTTATTATAGCTGTGTCATACCATTATCTGTCACTCTAAATGTTCCACTCCTCTCTGCAGTATCACGACTACAGAATACACAAACCCAAAATGCTGCAAGTTGGGTGACCTCCCAGGTGAGAGAGGAGCTGGGAATCAGCGGTCAGTCCTTTGTACCTGTAGCAGTACATGAATCCACTCGAACCAGTAAACAGAAGGACTCAGGCTGTCATGGCTCACTTGCAGCAAACCAAATCAGCTCCACGCACAGTGTGGCCACCTCTAGAGGGCGATGATTGACTGATTAATGTTCGTGCTGTAATTCAGGATGATTACTGGATTATCCTGGATGAATCCAGTTGCGATGCTGTAGCTGTTTAGCAAATTGCAGCTTCACTGCAGAAAGGTGCAGAGTCTAGCAGAGACAGATGTGTGTCCAGTTGAAGTGATAGAGGAGTTGAAGTGGACAAATAATGCACCAGAATTTGTCTCAAGCGTAAGAATGAACTCACAAACTGTTGTGAGATCTTTAGCTCTTAGAAAAAACAGAGACCATAATTTCTATAACAGTATTGGTTTGTGCTGTCCCTTGAAGGAACCTATCCAAAAGTACACGTAAACCCGAGCAAAACAGGGAAAAAATCCAATCAGCCAGCACAAATTGCTCTGAACTCCCAGGTTTACACTAACAGCTTACTCTGTTTTACTTCCAGCACAGATCAATGCTGCTGTGCAAGCCACCATTCCAGGGATGAGCTTACCAGGAATGAGGGAACAGAACCTTCCTTATTAACGTGATTTGATCCTGGATTTTTTTCTGGAGAGAAACAGTTTCCCAGCCCCACCTTTCATGTGACTTCATCTTACTTTACCTGCATGCCAGGTAAAGAAACTGGCAGAGAGATTTCCTGCAGCATCCTGTGATGCTGTGAGTGGTGTGGCACTGCCCAGCTTCCATGCCTCTGGATCTGACTGAAGAATATCACTCACCTTCTCCTTTTTCCCCAGACTGTTGTCATCATTTTTCTGCTTTCTTTAATTCTTCTGTATCCTTTCTCCTGATGCAAAATAAACTGAACTCCGCTGTACTTCTCAGCTCTGCACAGAAAATAGTGGACAGTTGTGGGAAAAAAAAATTTTAAGGTGATGACAGAGTTTCAGAGCAGATGTGTTTTTTTTTCTTCTTGTGAGCATGTCTAAATTTGAGGTGCTGCTATACCTTCAGTAGTGTGTTACATGGCCACATTTGTACTTGGCTCTGGAGCTAAACTGTGTGCTCTGCAGCCAAGGTGCCCACTTTGCTGCTCTGTGCTTTGTGTACTGTGCCATGAGGGTTCACGGGCCACAAAGAGTTTACTTCAGTGACAGGTGACATCAGCACACATATCTTTGAAAAGAGAGACAGTGTGGAAACATCATTGCTCCCACTCTTCTTCCCTCTTAGCACAGAAATATGGGGCTTGTTCCCAGTTTGTTACCTTGATACTTAGCACTGGCTCCAAGGATCATAGCTAGAGGGGATGGAAACACAATCTGCTCATTTTCATTTCTGTGTTGCCAGTTGAGTCAGTACCAGGCTGATATTGGCCCAGAATTATTACCATTTGCTTGGTACTTCCAGACATCTGTGTATGTTTTTGTTACCTCTCGTCCATTAGCTCATGGTCCACTGTGTCTGCAGCACAAAAGGTCCTGTAGCTTTTCTTGGCCTTCTTCGTTCCTCACGTCCCTCTTGGGCTGGGAGCCAATGGCATGGGCACCAGAGATAAACTGTCTTTTATTTCCAGACACATCCTTCTGCATCATAGCACGCCTGCTATGGAAAAAACTTGTCCTTTTTGGGTCCTTTCCTTTGTTTTGTGAGAGCTTTTTATGGATTCATATGTCATGACACAGCACCTATCACAACCACATAATTACAGCACAAAGGACTTTTTAAAAGTACATATATAGAAACTGCGAGTTGGAAGCCTAATGTTCCTGAAGAATGCTCCTGCCTTCAGTGTTACATGCTACCTTCACTTTGTGGGTTTTGCTTCTCTCACTCTACTTAGCTGCAAGGAGTCATCTTAAATGGAAGTGGCACAGCAAAACATACTTTGATAGCTTGCAGTTTTAAAAATAGCTGTCTTACCATAGTTTTTCCTTCCAAGGTAGAATGTACCTTCTACTGGCAAACATGCATGCAAATTGTTAATACAGGGTCTCTTTTCCATAGTTTGTCTTACAGTGAATCATTTGCTCTCTCACTCTGTATATCTACGTGCAAATAGTTAGTAATCATCATGGTTTCTGAATTTCTCTCTTCTCTATTGACTGGAAATCTGGAGTGGTTATTTTAAAATGTTTCCCCTTCTCTAGACAAGGTATGCACATAAATTCAACAAAAGTAATGTTGGATGTTCTCCCTGTACCAGTGATGTAGCTATAAAATGCTTGGTGTTGATTAATATGGTGGAATGCTAGTCCCATTTTATACTGGTGTCAGAATTGGGCCAGTTTTATCTGAAGAGTTTATTGTCTCAAGCAATAAAAATAAATTGAAGCCACCATAGTTTGGAATAACTCAATTGTTTATCTCAGAGCCATCTGAATCAGTATCAGCTGAGCACCTGACTTATGAAGATCATCTCTTTACTTTAAAAAGTATAGTTTTTTATTTGAGAAGAAAAAAGCTCTTGGATTATTTCTTATAATTTTGGGAAAAAATCTTTCAAAACTGAGGTAAGTGTCCACTTTTTATAACTTCAGTGTGGTGGTTTTTTCCCATGCTAAACCCAGAAATGGACTATTTCTGATGATACACTCACTGTCTAGTATTCACACCCCAGAAATCAGAACTTGTCTTAAGTCCTAAGCCTTTATTCCATGCTAGCTCAATCAAAAATTCCTGAGGACAGGCCCAGTGCTTTGACCGTGACACCTGCTGGACCCTGCAGGGTTCATGTTGATTTATAAGTGACAAATGCATGATGTTGGGAAAAGAATCAGTGGTCACTAGAAAGGATTACACAGTTTGAAGAGGCTGGAAGAGTTCCCATGGCACAACTTAGTGACACAGTGAGGAGACTTCTGTGACTTAGACCATAGGGATGTAACAGAACTGCTACATGTTTCAGTGGGAGAAGGAAAAGATTAAAAGTGCAAAACTAGCAAGCATTTGTATTTATGTGCAATTCCTAAGACTTCAAAGGCAAGGTCTGACAACCCCAAATATAGTCTCCACAGGGGTATTCCAAGGGTAATGAAGAACAAAATTGCTCAACACTTACACAAGTGTACCCTTGCTACCTCCTTCTCTCAGAATCAGAACTTGTCTTACTTAGGAAAAAAACTGAGCCAGCTCAACTGATTTGCAAACCTGTGTTGAAAGATTTACAGAAATTACCTGTGGGACCAGGAGGGCAGTAGGGAGGTAAGTTGATCTTTCTCTTGGATGGTGACAAATAGAGCTTCATGTCTTGTCCTTACCTTCTCCAATTTTCTTTCTTTTCTTTTCTTTTTTTTTTTTTTCATTGTTGAGAAAAATCACATTATGTTTGTTTATTTATTTATGGTTAAGACAATGAATGCTTCTTCCAAACACGTGGCTGCTCTAACTTAATTATACTGTAAGTATAATTACACCACAGTAGTGTTGAGGATATCTGTTCCTTGGATGCTCTGCCAGCACAATAATGACCAGATACCTTTTTCGTTGTCTGGAAGGCTTCCTTGGCAGTCTTCACTAGAAGCTGTCAAAAAGGTACCTGTAAGTTTTTGCTAAATCTAAGTCAATTTAGAGCAGGAAATTAAATGTTAATACTCTAAAACACTATTCTTTTTTATTAGTAGTGTTTCTTCTTTTGTTTTGATTGCTGGTAACATATTCAAAGACCAGTAGCGGCCCATAAAAATGAATAACTACCCAGATCAGAGTTTTTCATACCTCCCAGTCAGAGTTGATGATAGCTGTGTGTGTTAGCAACCATGTCAGAAATCCCTTAGATTTTGTAGGAAGAATACAGGGGTATATTTTTGAAATAGTGGTAATAGTGGGTAGTGCTTACCTAAAAGCAAGAACCTCAGCCTCACAGTAGGTCCAGAAGGTGGAACAAAGGGGGCTGGAGCTTTGCTATAACATCACTGATCAGAAGAGAGCATAAAAGAAAATTTTAATGTCAGGTCTTAAACATCCTCTTGGAGCCATAGGAGATGACAATATGGCTACATTTCTTTTGCTTTTTCTGCAGCTCACTCTCCCACTCACTCTTGAGAGGTGCTAAGTTCTAGATAGCTGAGACTCCAGACTTCACCCTGTGTTGTGAAATACTGAAATGCCTCTGCCACCAGCAGTCAGTTGTTGTCAGCTTACTCACAGTGACACAGCCCATGTCTCCTACCAGCCCCAAACGTGGTGACAGAATGGAGTCCTTCAGAGATCCTGCTTAAAGAGCTGAAGATAGGACCTGTAAAAACTCCCAAGAGGAGTAAGTGCCGGTGAGTGCCACCTTGTGTCTTTGCAACAGAAAAAATAAGAGGAAACAGTGCCTAGAACTGCAGTAACTGGTCACCAGCACCTCATGGGTATATGTCACTGAGGTATCCCATAAATCTAGTAATACCTGGTGGTTAGATCCTGGTTCTCTCTCTTTTTTTTTTTTTTTTTTCCCCTGAGATCCTGCTCACTTTATACACATTATTTATACACTGTTGTGTCCTTGGACTTCTAGCTATAAGCCACTATCTAAATGCAGGCAGCACTATAAAACAGACCATGGTCCAGTTCTCTTCCTGCAACACCATTTTTAGCTGTGTTTCAGCAGCCTGATGTTGTTTGGCTCTGCCCTTTTGATTCTGTGCTACCCTGGCATCCACAGAGCCCATTTGGACTTCTGCAGCTGCCACTGGAAGTAACCACTGCTCTCTCACTCCCTGCAGTAGAAAACTTCTAAGTCTCAACCTTCCTGCTCCAGCCTGACACTGGTGTGGGTGCTTATGTGGCAAAAACATTTGTGCAGCTTTAATCTAAGCCATATTCCCATATCTGCCTTTACTGAAACACAGAATGCTTTGGGCTGGAAGGAACATTAAAGATCATCTTGTTCCAGTCCCCATGCCATGAGCAGGGACACCTTCCTTTAGACCAGGTTACTCAGAGCCCCATCCAGCCTGGCCTTGAACACTTTGAGGGATTGAATGGAAGTACTTGCTTTGCCTCAGTATGACAAAACTTTTGTTTTTCTCTAATCACTCTGATCAAGACAGATGAAAAAATCAAAGCTTTTGCTCCCTTGTTGGCAGTTTTTTTCCCACATATTGCAAAGCTGCATTTGAAATTTCCTTTTACTGTCCATTGCTTGTAGGAGTAAAAGCTATTTTGAAAGTACTGTGCCTATCTATCTGGGAAATAAAGGTACTATGAATTAACTTAGAGTCTGCATGCGTTAGAATTTTAAACCGCAAAACAGGTCTTCAGATGCTGCATAAATCAATTAAAAACTCAGATTTTAGAAAAGGGGCAAAAAAGAGCATAGACTTATTCTAGTAAGGCAAAGAGGGAAAGAAATACGTCCTCTTGTACAGCCTAGGTAAGATAGGCATCTTCATAGCTCACACTTTACATTTCAATAACTTAACATTTCAGTAACTGAAATTAGCATCTGAAAGACTTAAGTCCTTGTGACTGTGTTTACAAAACACACTCCTTTTCTAGTGCTTACCTTACAACAGTATTGGTCAACTAAAAATACACGAATTTCTTCCTGAAGTTACTGCAGTCCCCCTGATGTCCCCAAGAAATAAAATATATATAAAAAAATAAAATCAAAAGAAAAAGTAATAATCAGGACATCAGGCTTCTGTGCTGCAGTTTACAAAAGTGAGAGTTTAGAGGAATGGTGATGCTGCTAAAAATCTTTCTACTCCCTTGGCTTTCTGAATCTTGAAATAAAATTTAAAAAAGGAAAAAATCCACAACAAAACACTAGACCTTTAATTATAATCTAATCATCCTGGTCACAGCAAAAAATATAACAAATGTTAGGCAAGTATGTGTGTGAGTGTACAGGACAGAGAAAGGTTTAGGGCAAGGATCAGTGGAAAATCTTTAGAAATGATGTAAGAGAAAGCAAAGGCAGGGATTGGAGTTTGTAGCCTACAGCAGAGACTATAAAAACTCTGAAAGAAAGCTGAACATTAGGGAGAAGTTAGAGGGAAGAACATAGCAGGACCATTAAGGTTGGAATTGCTTGCATCCAGTGCAAGGTAAGAGGAGTAAGGGCAGAGATGGGTTTAGGATGTTTTATGTCTTCTACTCTGTTACAGAAGTTTTCTTCACTTCTGTGTTTTCTTCCTCTTAATTTTTTTTCAATTTTTTTGTATTAACAGACATGCACAAGATATAAAGATGCCTATGCCTGATGGGAAAAACAGAGCTACTTTTTCCATTTTGGGATTAAGATAATAAAGTGCCTATCACCTAGTATTTTTTTGTAATAAAACAGAACTAATAATATTCAGTGCAAACTTATTTCTTTCAGGTAATCAGCCAATACTCAAATAGAATGTGTCAGTGCATTTCACAACAGTGACTAGTTACTTTCATACTCTTGCTGTGCTTTACAGTAAACTACTCTCTGTTTATTGTTATGAATTTTCCTTTGTATATGTTACTGTCAAATAAGATGAAGAGCTATGACAGAACAATTCTTTCACATTACTAAATATCATATGTGATTGACAAGTTTGCTGCATGTAATATATTGTAAAACAGCAGATAAATTTTTCAGGAAAAGTCCTTAATTTATGAATCTGCTAAAGAGTTTTATTAAAACCCATACTAGATAAATGTTGTTCCAGATTCTGCTGCATTTCAGCAAAAATAGAATAACTGCAAAAACATTCCTACACTAGCAGACTAATTATCATTATCCAGTGATCTGACTACTTCATTTTTGTACCATTGTAAATGAAGACAGACTCTGATTCTGTGATAGCCATTGTAATTTCTCCATTCTGAATTCAAAACTATTGCAGTGGGGTTTTTTTCCTCCCACACTGAAGTTGTACAAGTAAATACATGTGAATAACATTTACTTTAGATGTCCAGAGGCTACAGCAAAGTTCAGAATACACTACTTTTTGAAGCACAAGCACGCAGTGTCTTTATCTTTCCTTACTGGCTTTTTCAGTTTGAAATTATTGTCCTCTCACGGTGGATTGCACTGAAAGGTGAGAGGACATTTTGTGTCCCTGACCACTGATTCACTCAGGAAGCCCATTACTGCATTTTTCTGTCTCTGCTCACCTGTATTCAAAATGCAACTGAACCTACTTGCCTTGTAAAATACTTTTAACATCATGAGGAAAAGCAGGCAAAAATTCCCAGCTCAAACCAAACAGACCCCTGGGGCAAATGATGGGAAAACTGCAAAATATATCTGGTTGGACCAAGCATTCCTCAGCACTTATAAATACCTGCCACACTGATTTCAGCAGATGAGGGCTTTGCTTTCACTCACTGAATGAATGACAAATGTGTCTTCTGGCTTCTTACACAGCAAATTAAAAAAATTGAACCACACAGCAGTTGTAAGAGCTCTCTTGATATACCCTGGCAAAGTTTGCAAGTGATTGCAGCTTTTCTTCTTAGTCAACTCAGAGAAACAGGTTACTCTCTAATTTTCATTTGCAGTGCATCTTCCCTGAGACTTTTCTTCCTCAAATAGGACCCTTGATCAGAATTTGTTTGTCTAGTAAATCAGCATGGGTATTTGAATCTCATTAGGAATTCCAATGCTATTCTTTTTTCTTAAGAGTTTATCTTGAAGGATATTTTTTTACCAGACATTAAATAGTCTAAGTTATTATATTTTGCTAATATACTCTTTATATCAGGTAAGAAGGACTTCTTATCACTTCAATACTGTTAGGAAAGAAGATAACTTTTCTAATATAGAAAAACACAGTCTATTTCTTGATTTTTATTGATAGAAAGCTTTCTTATTTTTGCTTTAAATGCTGAAGATGGCACTCTAACAATGAATAGCTTTTGGTTCTTGTGCTAAAGATGAAGAAAGAAAGCTGAATGTCAAGTTAGAAATGTTATGAATAGCTGGCATGTATAAATACTGTAGGGTTGAAACTTTGTTGGCAATGAAGAATAGCCTAATTTGTTTTCCATTGTACATACCAGCTCACTCAATTATCTTACTGAGGAAAGGTGCAAATAGGTTTTTTCCATTAAGAGGTATTTTCTTACACAGCATAGCATCCTTCTTATTTAATAGTCCCTCAGCTTCTAGATGGACTTTATCACCTCTGTTTGTGTCCTGCTTCATGAGCTCCTACTTTTATGGTATTTATGTGAGTTTGGGTGTTTTAATGTCTAAAATCCGTTGCTAGAAATTGATTTATTGCACAGTGTATTTGGCTCAGAAGGATGTTCCTTCCTGCCCATTCTAAAGAAAAGCATCCTCTGTTCTCTATAACTATTTGGTTTCATGCCCTTTATTCACAGGGAGAGATGAGTACCATGACTGACTGGTCTTCCACAAGTGTTTGTCCATCTTTGTCAATTAAATTTTCCTGAATCACGCCTGTTTCTGTTAAGCAAAGGTACCTGTACATGGCTTTATTAATTTAGACACTTCCTGAACCCCACCTGGAAATTAGAGGGCCTCTTTCCATCCTTTCTCCACATGAGCTGTGTGATGCGTGTGCTGCTCCCACAAATGTTGCATCTGGTGTGGGCAGGGTCAGTGCAGAGTCCAGTCAAACCCTGCAGGCACTAAACCATGACTGAATCTGTTTTATCAGAGTACAAATGGTAGGAACAACTGTGTGCTTGAGCATCCTCTGAGCAAAAGCACAGTTATCAAACAGGCAAAAGTGACAAAATGGTGATATTAAAATATGTCAGGACCCAACGCTAGAAATCACGTTACAGGGAATGCAATCATTAAAATGAAGACTTTGAAAATCAATGACTAATCTTGAGTGCCTTCTTGAGAAACCTTTAAGGAACTTCGTTTTCAGAACATGGAACATCCTTGGCCTTGAAATACTGTGTGACCAAAAGTTTCTTTTGGGACACAAAAATACCTAGGCTTTATCTCAGAATAGCTAGTCATACACCTCTTGCATAATTTTATGAATTTTAAATTCTCTCTCGTTCCATCAGATGACAACTACCTGCATCTGTTTATCTACATATTCAGGAAACTGAAATTGGAGGGAAATTATATTGTAGCAGTGTCTGTGCCATAAAGCTAATAAAATATATGGCATTGTTTAAAAATCTACACCTACTCCAAGAAACACATTATTAATAACATAAAGGGCCTGACACTGGCAGCTTACATTTCATTTTGCCATGCAAGTCCCACGCTTCAATGTCTTGCTTCAGTATCTTTTAGAAAGAGGTGAGAGGTGCTCCATATCTCATCTGTGGAATGACAACAAAAACACCATTCTAACCTAGTTTTGGGCTCTGCTTTTTTTTGGCTTTTTTTTTTTTCTTTTTTCTGAGGGTGGGATTTATTTTTATTTTTCTCCCTTTTCCTTGACATTTACATGACTATGAAATTGCACCTGAGATACACAGGGGCCCTTAGCAGTTTCTGAAATCACTAGGACTGCTGATGTGGATACATTTTTGGCTCTGTGGTAAAATATATGATCAGAGGATCACCCTCCAACTTTTGAACATAACACAAATTTGTCCCAGCAATAGCAGACTTATTCTTAGATCTTCACACAATCCACATTCAAGTTGTTCTTTTGGTAAGATAATCATCCATCTTACTTTTTTTTGGGCAAGGGATATTCCAGTCAGTACACACTCTGAGGCTGATGAGGCCTATGTTAGTACTCAATGGTACATTTGATTAAATCAGGTAGCAGAAGTTAATGTTCTAATTTGTGGCACTAGAGCAGCAACAAAATACCCCAGTTACTTGCTTGCAGACACAGCTGTGATTCCCCCAGGTGGGTGGAATCTACATGGTATGAAAGATCTTTGTGACTGGCAGCTGATTGAGGCTTACCAGTACTAGTCCAGTGTTCATAGAAGAGAAGGACTGGAGGCCTAAGAGGCACTGCTCCTAAGAGCTTCCTGATGCCTGTGGGACAGTCATAGCTTGGCTCTTCATCAGATCAGTTTGGGAGTGTCCAGGACCAAACATCAAGGACTTCTGTGTTCAGCCACAAGGTGCTCATTGCAAGAGTAAGGTCCTTGTTTGTAGGTGAGCTTGGGCACATCCTGTGCTGGTGCTGCAGCAACGAGCAGAGCACAGTCATCAATATAGTGGCAGCTGAAGTGAAAGATTACAGTGCAAGGCATGATGTCTTGCCTCAGTTCTCTTGCTAACAGGCCAGTAAGAAAAATAAGGCCCGTTTAATTTATGCTTGCAGAGTAATCTCCACAGTAATGTGAAATATGATAGTTCAAATGGGTAAGAGCAATGATAGCTGTTACCATTTTTGACAGGCAATGGGTTTGGAGCTTGGTGATGAATTGCATTCTGTCTGCAGTTTGTCCAGCCCACTTATCTTCAGGATGTCATTTCGGTTTTTGTTTTTTTCTTTAAAAGAAAAACATCCATTAAGTCCTTTAGTTGGATGTTGGAGACTTAACAGTTTCTGTTTGGTAAAGTGTTTTGCTTTCTTGTGATCTTTTCTTGGGAAATGGCTCTCTACAGATTCCTGAGTAAAAGTTTTGTATGTTTATCCTGCTTTGATAAGGTAGAATAATGTTCTCTCTTTTATCTTTAATTTTATTTTAATTGGACCTGCAACAAAGATACCTAATTATAAGAGAAATTTTAGTTTTGACACATTTCAAGCTAAAATATCACTAAGACACATAAATATGTCTGGATTTCAGACTTGCAATTACATTTAGGGAAGGGTAAACCATATTTTAAGTCAGATAACACCAGATCCTGAGATAATAAAGACATGGAATTATACCCCAATCCCCTGACCTAGCTCTGTGAAAGTGGTGGTAAAGAATTTTCTGGAAGGATGTAAATTCAGTACATACAGCAAGGGGCATGTCTTGCAAAGGCTTGTCAGAGCTTTGCTTATTTTCATTCAGTAACAAATTCTGTAAAACCTCTCCTAAGTTCTCTCTTGGAATGTCTCAAGGTAAAATATGGAGGGGGTGAAGCAGTAGCCAGTGCATGGCTGGGAAAGCCCCATTTCAGCATGAGGGCTCTGCTTACCCAATTACAACAAGTGAGCTCAATTAAACAAAAAACTAACAACTGCTTTTAACAACTAAGGTCCTATGATATGGCTGGAGGTGGAAAGCTAAGTCTCGCACTTGGAGAAGAAAGTATGATTTTAATTATATTTACATAATCTTCACTGCACCATTAGTTTTGCAAATGTTTTTCTAAAACTAAACTGCTCCCCTAAAACAACCCTGCTTCCTTCTCCTGCCGTGGTCACACTGCTGTATGAAAATCAGTAAAACAGGGTGTTGCTGGACTGAAGTTTTACTCCCTTTTCAGCCTCTTAGCTGCTCTCTCCCGTAAGAACTAGAGCCAAACTTGAAGTCCTTACAGTTTCCTCTGCTTCTAATTTCACTGGCAGCAAGTTGTGACCCGTTAATCAAATGTCTTTTGTGTTGCAGGTGCCTTAATGTTTATTTTGATTAGTGTACCAGTTGCTATTTTTAGGTCTTTGGGTTGAATGAATGCCAGCACAGATCTTAAATCAGAATAAACATGTATTTTTAACCTTGCCATTTATTTTTACATCTCTGTATCCAAATAATCAGGATGTGGTTACCTGTGAAGGTAGTAGACTGCTACTTCAAATTTCAATGCACACCCACATAGAAAAATATACACTGTAGAGGGTTAGAACTTTAGAAACACCCAGTCAGACCAGTCAGACCCTTGTGTTTATGTCAAGCATTGTCTGTTGCTATCAAACTGAGAAACAATAGTACTGCCTGATTTACTACTTCCACTTTATCCTTTGATTCCAGTGAACTAAGTCTGCCTCACCCCTACAGAGTAATCATTCCCTTTCTTCCTAACTGCTGATCTCTCATGTACAACATTAAAATATATATATATATATAAAATAAAGGGTAACCAAATAACAGAAGTTATTTGTTATGTGTTTTGAAGAAGCTAAGCACGAAATAGAGTTTTGAATTTGCTGCAAGTGTTATATCTTTACTTTTTAAAACTGGACTCCAAATGCTTTTGAGGTTTTACTCTTTTGCAGTGTGGGTAAAAAGTAAAAACCAGTTTTTTACCATGTGTTTGCTGCCTGATCTAATGAAACATTTTCTACACAAAGGATAAAACAACCATTATGCACCGTATAAGTGTATTTATACACCCTTTCCATTTCTGCTTTTACAAAGTGGAGATTCAGCAAAGAATGGCAGAATCAGACTTGAATTATACTCTGGGACAGGACCTGGAAACAGAGAAATCAGGAAATTAACAGATACTTGTAGAACTAGAGGCTCCTAAAATACTCCCACCTGAGTCAGCTGGAGGCACATCAGGTTTTAAGAGCTAGATCAAAACAAGAGTCTAAACCGTGTAGGCTAAACACATGGCCCAAGATAACTCCCTGGAGCAGGCAGCTTCACAATCCTGAGCCTCCCAAAACTTGTTCCTCCTTGGTAGGCACCTGCGGTTCTGCAGCTGTAGCATGTGGTCACACCAGTCTGAGCAACATATTCGCATGCAAGCTTTTCCCAGGTGTGTGAACTGGACAATTTTATTCCAGGATTCCCCTGGAAGTTGTGCCTACCCTTAGGTCATGTTAAAGTACTAGTGAAATGTAGCCTTGCTTTCAAAATGCTGCTGGAGAGATATATGATTTCTGTCACAGCTTCAAGCACCTCTCCAGCATGTGGGGATGTCAGGGTCAACCTACTAGCCAAAGTATCCCTGCTTGGCTAGGACAGGCTAGTTCACCTGGTTTTAACCCAAGTTTGCATCCATCATGGCTTCCGCTGCAAGGACTGCCCTACTGTGCAGAAAGGAATCAAAAGATTTGAAGGTCTGTAAAGGAGCAGAAGAGGGAGCTGATTCTGCGTGGAAAAGTGAAGAGGTTTATGCTGTGACTGTTGGATAAAACACGTTAATAGTCACAGGAAGAGAGTCTCCCTTTGTTTTTACTTTTTTTAAGACCTTTGGAGCAAGATTCCTCAGGGAACATAGGTGTGGAGTCATTAACAGAGTGTTCTTCTTTGCAGATGCTGCAGTTCCAGCTTGTGGTGGTGCATTTGGCCCTTGTGATTGCCTTGCTGTGGTGGCACTCTAGCTCAGTGCTCCTTGCTGAGGCAGCCCCGGAGGTAGGTGAATGTTTCTGGTGGTTGACATGTAACTGCTCCTCATTGGGTGCTTTTGGCCACAAAGTGTGTAAGACACCAAGGTATCCAAACAGTGTTGGAGAATATCGTCTCTGCAAGGGCAGAGGAGGAGCCTAGTGAAGAGAGATGCAAATTGCATGGCTCTGGGAGGACAGACAGAATGAAGTCCCATCCTCACAACCTCTCCTGAAACACTGTGGGATCTCCCGCGTGTTAAAACCTTGTGCAGTGGATAGAGAAGTTCCTGAAGATGGGAAGGGGATGGCAGGGGGGAAAGTAAACTCCTCTAACACTGAAGAGGAAGTTTAATTCTTCTTAAGACAAATAATAGCATGAGAAGGCTGCAGCTCTCAGAAGCCATAAGGAGATCCCTGAGAGGAGATCACCTGCACAAAAGTTACAAGTTAAAGGAGACAGCATAGACCAAGAGGAGGAAGGCAAATCACTTGCCTGAGCTTGCGAAGTAAAGCAGCAGATGAAATGGGAGAGTTGTCTCATGTTTCATCCAAGATGACATGCAGGGGTTGCACCTGAAAATACTTCTACTGCATTCTCTATTTTTAGTCAACTTGACATATGCCAGATTTGGCAAGAAAGATATTTATGTAATGCCATAAAAAAAAATCAAGTATCTAAAAGTTTAATCAAAGTAGCACTGTTTGGCTGTAGAGTCTTTATATAGGTTTAAAAGTTAGGTGCATACTGAAGAATATTGCTGGATCCTTCTACCATGCTCTCTGTCTTCACGTAAGCATGTCCTGACTATACAAAAGCACTGTAGCAGCTGCTGTTCTGGTGTCACAGAGACCCAGTATCCTGTCTATATCCGTGGCAGATTTTTGTGAAAAGAATGTAAGAACAGAACATCTTTGGAGGTTTCTTGATCTAGAGACTTGCACTGAACCAGGGCATGTTTTAGGTGCTGATGGGCCAGAATTTGTCTTTGAAAGAGTTTAAAATCTCAGTATCTATGACGTCCTTTGGCAACGCATTCCCCTTCATCTATGGGCTGTGTTTAAAAAGTAACTCCTTATATTTATTTTAAATCCACCATCTGGTGACTTCACTGGGTGGACTGAGGAGCTCTTTTTCTTGAGGAAAAAATTACCAGTCCTTATTCACCTCATTGCTGTTCATAACTTTATAAATCCACTGTATCTCTGCACCCCACTCTCGTCTCTACTTATCTGTGAAATTGTATTTGGTTCAGTGGTTCACCATAGGAAAAGTGTTTTCTACTTCTGATTACTGTTTTAACTATCTCTTTACTTCTTACAATTCTATCTTTTTAAAACAAAGTAAGTGGGACTGCAAAGTACTCAAAAGCAGAGGCTATTTTTGACCTTCTAATTTCAAGTCTTATTCTAGGTAGTCATCCCTACTAACTGGAAGGAAGAGTTGAGTCTTTTTTTGAAGATGTGATTTTGTTGCAAGCTTACATAAAAGTTTTATAACCCTGAAAGAAAAACAGCAAGGATTGCTCTGTGTACTTGGGGCTAATAAAAAGTGGAGTCAGAGGACAATGTGAGATCCTTTACAAAAGTATCAACAGTGCTACATCATTTGTGTGATCATTCTGGTCATCTTCTCGTATAAAGGTCACAGTTTTATACACTCCATCACTGCTTATGCCATCCATTAAGTGGTGGGAAACATCCCCACCACATCTGTGGTGTGGACCACAGTAGACAGGCACACTGCATCATCCATGTGATGCCTTCCTTTACATTTGCACTAAAACCACTGTGTATGAATGAGAAGGATAATGGTGTGCTTCTAAAGATAGAATGAAACCTGTTTCAAGGCATAACTTATGATTTTTTTCATCTAATTCTGTGAAGATCAAGTGGAGCAAGAAGGCAAACAATTCATCTGAAGAGAGAATGATTTGAGCTTGCTTTTGCAGACTAGCTGCTGCACTGTATTTTTCTGTTATATGCAAAGCAAATATGTAACTTTGGTTTGTTTAATTTCTCTCTTGATAGACCCCAAGATTCTCAGCTATTCTGATAACAAAGTAGAGTTTCGTTTTGAAATAGTGTTAAGCCTGATGTCATAACTAAGGTTCAAACTGTTGCGTCCACTCAATATACTGTTCTTTCCTTTCCTTGTCCCCATGTAATGTTACTGCATAAATTCTTTAAATATCAGTGCTGAGCAGGTTTATTTTGGGATACGTTTTGCACTGTTAATTAATTTGTCGTATTTGGATGGAAAATTCTGTATAAGTTTTCATTGCTACTTATTAGCATTAATTTAGAAAACCAAAAATCAGTTTCCTGAAAACTATCAGGATAGGTGTTGGAGTTGGATAATGGTGATTGCATTTTTTAGAAGTATTAAATTATTCATGCTATAAGTGATACTAATCACAGTGCTGAGATAGGGATAGAGGAATGAACTGCAAAAAGAGGCTTTGTGAAGCAATAAATTTTGATATTTCTTGGAATAATGATGATAGCAAGTTCAATTTATAAAAAGATAAATTTGCAGACCTTGATGTCAAAATCCTTTCAGTGGGAAATGGCCACATTTCACAGAAGGTCCCAATTTCAGTGTCCCAGTGGTTATGTATTTACAGGACTGCTGTTGTGACACTGGTTGAGATGGGTTTTCTGGAACCCAAGCAGCCAGAAAACCTTATTGCTTTCTTTTGCAGCCTTTGGAGCCTTCTGCTGCTCTGGATATGGGAGCACCTCCCATTGCCAGTGAAGAGAAATCAGCCACCAGCCTGGCAGACAAACTGTTCCTTCTTGATGACTCGATGTCTCTGGAGAATGAGGTGACTGAGACTAAGAAGAAAAGAAGCTTCCCAGGATTTGGCTCCCCAATTGACAGAATTTCTTCAACCTCTGTGGATGCTAAAAGCAAACAGAGGTAAATTCTAGATGCTCTTACCAGTGATAAAGTTTGAAGAAGGCTGTTGGTAGGTGCTCTGGATACTGATGGGTCGGCTTTAGCCACCAATAGGTTTGCTACTAGTTGTGAGGTACCTCTGATCAGGAACCATTCTGGTTGCACTGCTCATAATCCTTCAGCTGTGCTGTATAACACATGGACTAGTTTATTTATTCCTACAGTACTGTACGGCTACCAGGGAACATTCACAAATACGTGATTTTTCAGTACACTTCTTTCCACTAATATGAACTAAACTTCAGTTTAAAACTACATTTTTGATTGTGAGCTTATTTAAAGCAAAAATATGCCTGAGGGGCAAGGCCAGGTGGTCCTGAGGCTGGGGTGGAAAGAAGGTATGGTGGTGTGCGTGTTTTAAATTGCAACATGAAGAACACATCATGGAAATAGGCACAGACAGTAGAATGAGCTTCAAGACCTTGACCAGGTCTTACTTTGGATAAGTAAGGGTTTAATCAATACATCAATACCTTCATGGCATGTGTTTGAAGATAAGCATGTTTATAACAGGGCTAAGCAATGATGCTCTCAGTACAGCTGGGGAGAGATAGTGACTGTGGGGCAAAGCTCAAGGGGCCCTTTGCTGTATCTGAAAGAGCTTAGCTATCTTTTTCTGTTCTTCTGGTAACTGTCTTCTTTTGGATGGAATCCCTAACGCCACAAAGTATTTAATAACATGCTTAAAGCTCAATCTGGAAATGGAAAGTATTCACGAGAGCCAGTCAATATTACAAGTATTTTTTGTCAAGCAAAGTTTTGCAATATTTTCTTGTTGTTTTTCCATTTATCCACCCAGTCTGCCACTGCGACCGACTGCAGCCAAAAGCGATAAAATACGAAATTTTTCAAACCTTGAGTAGAACTATTCTGTTCTGTGTGTCGCTTTAAAAGATCAAAATCAGCTCACTCTTTGTTTGCTTTTAAGCATGTTTTCCCTTTTCAGGGGAAGAAATAGAAGGTCATTTTTGAAGCTGCTGTACTTTTTTGCAAAGGTACATGGTATTCCCAATTTGTCTCACACTTTTTGGATGGAAATCTTTCATTCTACGTGCAATACAAGGGGAAAACAAACCAAAATAAACACACACACAAAAAAGGGGAAATTGTGGTGAAAATTGTCCAAGTCTTCTAGCAGCTTGTCTCTGAATAATGAGCTCATGCAAATGAGTGTCATATTGCACAAAATTCCACCCTTTCCAGCATCATCAGCACAGTTTGCTGTTTTGCATTGGGATTATCACCCTGGGGGAGCTGATTAGGTTTTCAGTTTGGGTTTGAGTTATATATGAGAACCATCTGAGCTGCTTTGATCACTGTATTGGTGGTCTGGTACTACCATCAGCATGGAACGCAGATCAGCTGGGTGCTATGAAACAGTAGTAAGGCTCTACCTTTTGAGTGCAGAGGCTGCTGCACTTTAAAGAGTAAAACAGAGGACTGATTACCCCATCACTGTTGCTCACCCAGAAGAGAACAACTCACTTCTATATGAGCTAAGACAGTTACCTTTACAGACCAGGAAATTACTTGATAGCTGATAAACAGATTGAGCCCCTGAATCAACAGTCAGTGTGTGTAGTGCCTGACACAAAAGAGAAACTTTTGGAAAAGAGCAGATCAAATCTAAGTCCACTTAACAGCATTGTTCTGGCACACCCTGGTTAGATGAGAGCCCAGATTCTGATCTTGCACATCAACATCAACATAACGCTCTAAAAGCATGGGAAAAGCTTGCAGGAAGGTGGAAATCTTCAGGAAAGGTAAAAGATCCATAGGCAGAGGGAGAGAAAAAGACTGCGGGAATCTTAGACAAGGCTGTTTTAAGGAGGAAATGTCACTTTGTCCCTAGTAAGCGATGGAAGAGGGACAGCGTGGTTTGCAGGGTGGAGCGGTGACTGTGCTGCTCTGACGCAGGGTGGCCACAAGAGGGGACGCTCCGCTGCGCTGCCTCTCTCGTAGGCATCACTTCACAATTTCCTTATCTATGTAAATACAGAGCATGACAGTGTTACAGCTAATGGTGCAGAAACACCACCCCCTCCTCACCCCGCAATCCAATTCCAATGTGGAGAATTAATTCGCCTTTTATCCAGGCAGGCTCAATATGGCTCTGGCAGTCTAAGTCTCCCTCCTGCCCCCAAAGTCTCCCTCCTGCCCCGCCCCCCCCCCCCCCCCCCCCCCCCCCCCCCCCCCCAAGTTTTTGCCTACACCTGGGGGAAAAACAGTGTTATCCTTGAGGCAAGAGGCTGAGGATCAGCCCTTGACTTCCCTTCCCTTTGCTTTCCCTATGGCTTAGTGTAACAATGCTGGATAAGTTGGTGCCTTAGGAAGGGACAGGGAGGGCCATACAAACGGCTCCCCTTCATTTGCAATGTTCTGGAGCTGCTCCAGCATAACCAGTGTGGTGCTCCCTACATACAACATACACCATCAATTCCCACTTTGTGACCCCGTCTGAAAAGCAGGTAAAAGAGAGCGAGTGGGGCTGCAGATCCTGGAATGATAGGTCTCCTCTTTGGTCCGTGCCTAAGAGGTATGAGAAGAGGAGCCTGCTTGGATAAGACCATGGACTACACAGTTCTGGGGCGTGCAGAACTCTGAAGCCCCAGTGTGAGGGAGCAGTGCTGACACAGAGTCTGACTTGAGAGCACCAGAGCATGCTCTCCTGCTAGTTACTTTCCAGCTGGTGACTTACAGAACAAGTCCTTAACAACACCTGATAAAGAATTAATCTTCCAGGGCTTCTCTTGGATCTGCATTTCACTGACAGTATTTCTAAAGGAAAAGTTGATGCTATTCTCAGCTGCTGGAAATCTTGCCATTTCCACAATTAATTAAAATAAAACTTCTGCTGGTGGAAAAAATGCTCTAAAAATATTGAATTAGGATGGGAAAACTTATTATTGTATATGAAAAGAACCATGAAAAATATTTCTGCATAGAAATTATTTCACACTTTCCTCATGCCCTAATTCATCAAATTGTCAGGAAACTTACCACATGGAAGAAAAAAAACCAACAAAATCTTCCCATTTTTAGCCTCATCAAAGGATTGCTAGTATACAATTTTGGTGAACAGTGCATAGCCAGAGACCCCATAAGAAAATCCTGCTAGGACCTTTTTAACTTGTCCCCTCTATTACTGTGCAATACTTTCTATCTCCTTGATTGTCTTAGCCCCAGCTGGCCCTGGAGACTTCAAAGATCCAGTCTAATGGGTCACTTGCAGTATATCATACTGTGCATGAAACAGTTCCCCTATATAAGAGCAGTGTATTGCCTTTCATTTATGAAGAGCAGTTAACCTGTGAAGTTATTTGTTTGCTGCCAAATAAAAACAGGGATAGTGGATCAAGCTCAGACAGTCTGTAAAGAAGCTGCAACTTCTGCCTAGTATTTTTTAAGACAAATGCTGCTTCTTATTTTTAAACACATCTTTGGCTGCTTCTGTGTGGCAGTTCTGTCTGAACTGTGTTAGTGGGATGAATGGAGGAATCAAACATATAGTAACATTTTGATTATTCATAGGGTGTCTTTTCCCATTTCATTCCCCTCATTCTTTGCTCTTTTTCATGCAGGAAAGTGCTTGAGCTACCCAAGAGACGGTTTGGAGTTCCTCTTGACCGGATTGGAGTGAGCCGCCTCGGCAACACCAAGGGTTAGCAGTTCCTGCAAGTAAGCCAAAGTATTCCAGGTGTGGGCAGGCTCAGAGAACCCACCTGTTCTCAGTTACTTAGAGGTACTCAAGTCATACCAGTAGGCTCCAAAAGAGTAGCTTAGGAAATTATGGCTTCTTATAACATGGAATGCCCTAATTTACCGAGTACCTCTCTACAACAAAACAAGTATTCCTAATATTTTCATTTCTTCTAGACCACCTTACAGTCTGTTTTTCCAAGCCTTGCATTTCTGACACTGGAAAATGTAATGTTTACTGCTTTTTTTGCCTACAGGTACTTCTATTCTTAATGACTGATGCTGTATTGGAAACATTACAGAGATACGGAAGATGCATCACAGCATGTCCTGTCATTGATTAATGATACAACACTCAAGGAATTGACCTCCTGCAAAATCTGTTTCACATTGTGTTTTACAAATGTTGCATTTACAGTAATAACAAATTCATTCAGGTCAGAATGCTTTCACAGCTGTGCACAATGTCACTGATAGGAGGGAACAGAGAATATGTATATATTTTATTGCATGACATTTATCTGTTAAACTTGCAGAAGTTTATTATCCTAGACAGGACTGATAGATTTCTTGGATTGAAAATAAAATTTCCAGAGATGCCAACAGCAGTCCATGAAAAGCAGACAGTTTGCTTTGCACATTTCTTTCAAGAGGGGAGTTGTTTGGTAGATGAAGGGAGGATTTAACCGTTATGGGACAAAAGTAGAATTTATTTGAACTGCTGTTTGAGAGAATGACGTCTTTTGCTTTACTAGGAGTTAGTCTTAGTAAGAACTGAGATGACGCCTTAGTATTTGTCCTGATGTTTTGAGTAGTCTTTCTCTTATCTCTGCACCATATTTAGACATGTTTTCATCATATAGCAGATCCTGAAATGTGGCAAGACTTTTAGTTTCCTCCTCTATGCTGATGAATACATTTCACTCCTCCCTATGCGTAACATAGGATAGTGTCCAAATATGATGTCATCTACTTCCTAGCCCATCTGCATCATATGTCTTATTTTAGCCTCTTGATGTGCACACAGGGCATAATCGGACATCCAACTCTAAAAGTTCAAGTATTTCTCACTCTGGTAAAATGTAAACACATCCTCTCCACTTCATTTCAGAGTAATACAGTTTATCTCAAATCCTGTTTCATGCTTTTCACTCCTTTCCAGATTATAAAATATAGCTGAGAAGAGCTGTTTGCTGATATCTCAGTGCTCAGATTCCTAGCTGATGTTTTCTAAATATCACATTCTCCTTCTTGGACTTTGGTCCATGTCAGCTAAATTCCTCAGATTGCTGTTCTTGGGTATAAACCATCTTTAGCATTGCAAAAGAAGATCCCCTGAGAAAGGGATTTTTCAGGATGAAGAAAAAAATTATTCTTGCCAAACACCCTGTGTTAGGCAGAGAATTAAGAGTTAATTTCCTAAATCTTATATGAGGCATAAAGCACCTGGCCATCAGCCTGGTGCCTAGCCGAGCAGTCACCTCAGCAATTCAGTCTGTGTTAGAAACAAGTCTGCAAATGCAGTCCCAGGCAAGCCCAGAGCCTGTCCTCTGCAGTGCACTGCCACCACCCATCCTGAGCCTGCCCTGCGGTTTAGGGAACATTTATCTTCTTGCACTGAGCTCATCCAGACAGTCTGCAGATTATCTGCTTGCAAGGCAGCCATATGGAGGGGCACGGTCAGATTATGGAAGTGATGACCTGACCACCCAAACATCTCTCAGCCAAAAGCAGCATGGACAGAGTCATTGCATGACACATTTTGGGAGACTGAGAGCAGAGGAATCCAGTGCTAACACAGCAGGTTTTCAAAGATACTGGTGGGTCATAAAAGTATTTAACAGTTGGCAGATATAGGCCTGGGCTTCCAGAAAAGGGGGAGTTTTAAATCCTGAAAGTTGTGTGCAGAAATGCCCTTCATCTGAAGGGTAATGTGAAAGCAAAGCAGGACAGAGTTGTCTGCAGTGGTGTTGGTGCAACTGAGAGCTGGAAGCTTCAGTGCTGCTCCCACCTCACTGTGTGGATTACTTGGGAGAAAACAATAGTCTTTCTATTCCTCTGCCCCATCTACCACAGAGCACTCTGAGACCTCCTGTGGCTCAAAAAGCATCTTTAAAATCCATAAATTGGCAAGCGCTATTTAAAATATGATGACATCTGAAAGGCTGAGTACCACAATTTGTTTTTGTAGACAATATTGGATGGCTTCAGCCACTGCGCATAGTGTGGAGATCAACAAATGTGAAATGAGGATATACTGCAGCATCCATTACACACTAGATTTGTCCTGTGCTGCCTGGATTTGCAAATCCATTCAGATGCCTGTGAGGATTTCTTTCTAATAAATCAACACGATTGGCTAGAATGTCCCAGGGAAATCTCTTTAATTATTGCCTGTGGGTCATTAACTTTAGCAAGAGTGACTGCCCAAGCATGGGTAAGCAGGCACTATGTGGAGGTGACATCTGAGGAAGAGAAGGGTTTCTGCTCTGTGTGTTTAGGGAAAAGGACATGAACCCCACAGTGACATGTAGAGGGTAAGCCTAGGGGAAACGTCACCACCTCTGCTTCTAATTAGTCAATTAATTGCATTCAACACATACTCATCATTGCAGGAGAAGCAGCTAATACAGCAGCACGGAGTGCCTGTGAGGAAACAGTTGGGTAGTTTGGGTGCCATGAGCACTTAAATAACTGCATTGATGGGATGTAGAACACAATCAGTGCTACACAGCAGGATGCATTGCACTCCAGGGAATTCCTGTTTCTAGGATCAGAGCAAGCTGTTAAATATCCACAGACACTGTATTCCTTTTCCTGGCTTGCTGATGAGTTGTCACGTTGGGTCAGGAAGGCATGGCTACAACAAGCAGGTGACAGATGGAGCCTGCTGTGCTGGCCTTTCATTGCACTGGGATTTCCTGCAAGCTGAAATCATCTGAGCTCAACACCACCTTTGGGCACTCAGTTCAGTGCTTGGAACACACTCCCCTTTCAGCTGGAGCACCAAACTCTTAAAGAAAGAGAGACCCTTCTCTTGTCCATAGGGTATAATTTTTTCCTGGACTTGGTGCTGATGTGAGGGTATGTGAAAGTGTGCTCCCACGTTCCTTTTTGCTTGCACAAAAGCAACAGAAAATGGGAAAATACGTTCTGAGTCACTACCAAGGAAATAACAAATAATTAATGGTAACAGGAAACTGCATTTTGCATGTCATTAGACTTCACTGATACAATGAAACTGGTTTTATTCCATAAATGTTGGCTTTGGCCTCTAATAGGATGAATAGATCTCCTGTTAATGAAGTACATGCAAGGTACTGCTGTGGTAAGCGTGTTCTTCTTTCCAGAGCCCAAGGCAGTGAGTGTAGGATGGTAATTACAGCTTTGGGAGAGGTAACATTTTGAAGACTATGTAGTATGCAAGCTACAATTAAATTACATGGCTCAAAAGACCTGGAAAGAAAGTTCAGTGCTAGTCAAAACCATTCCACATATTCACAGTGGCTATCAGATCCTGCTCTCATTTATACTGTTAGAAACTTTAAAGTTAACATCAGGATTTATTATGAATTTACACCTTCAGGAACGAGGTCCTTTGTTTTTGCAAACAAATGTCATAATGTGACTTAAAATTTATATATGTAGGAATCAGTGATGGATTGTGATCTCTTCCTTTTTCTAGTACCTGGACTGACCAGCCAGATGAGCCAAAAATCTCTGCTGAAAACATCTCTTTGGTGTGAGTTAGCAGAAACCAGTGGTTCTGGTCTGGTCCTATGAGGACAACATCCCACACATATTTATAAGGAAGACCCAACTCTCATTCCTGATCCTGATCAAAAGGAAGGGTCTGTCTCTCAGGCACATTAAAACTCTAGGTGTTTAATGGGAGCCTTATTTCCATTGCAAACTTCACATGAACCAGTAAGGTAACAAGAACCTATATTAAGGGAAATGTGCTGCCCCTTGGCCTCTGCAAGGGCTGAGAAAAAAAACACCACGTGCTTCTGTGCAACAGAAAATCTTTATTGGAGTGATATCCAAAGGATCCAGATTTCTGTGCTTGCCCTCCCCTGTGCACACTGACAGGACATGGCAAGGAGCAGCTCTGGCTCAGCAAGCTGAAGCAGGCAACCTGAGCCCTGAGCCCTTCACATCACACCTATCCTGCCTTCCTGTCCCAGGAGCAACCATTAGGTCATCACAGACCTGTCTGTAGGAGGAAACAGGAAACCCAGACTCCACTGTGAGCAACATCTGCAGGGGTGGGCAGAGGCCCAAGCCCAGGGAAGCTGAGTTAGTGCTTGGTGTCCCAGGGGACCTGGTGAGAAGGGGAGAGTGTACAGTGGCAACAGCCTGAATGGCACACACAGGACAGCACAGAAAGTTGGGAAGCATCTTCCAAGTAGAAGACCATGGGAGGTTAAACCTGGAAGGAACAGCAGAGAGTGGCAGTGGGCTACCAGCTCCTGTCACAGTCCCTGTTAGACTTGGCTGTGGTGTGGTCATGGAGGATGGCATCCAAATTAGCAGCACGATGAGAGAACAGAACAAACTCTTAACACATTAATACCCAGCAAGGCAGTTTGGGAAAGGGCTCATCTTCATCCTCCAGTCCTGATGAGCCTTCAGATGCAGTATTTCCAAAAGCAGGCTGGAAAGGGATGCAAGAGAAGGATGTTAGCATCCAAGAGACTTTTTCCAGCTTCCCACTCTGGAAGGGTTTCAAAAGACTCATGTATTGAGAGAGCTGAGGTGTGAAGGCAGCAGTGTGGTTTCTGGGCACATCTCAATTATCAGCTTTGACTTCATATAACAGTTTTAGAAGGTGTTTCCTTTAGTTGTTCATAGTGTGAACATGAGATTTAAATGTTGTTTCCATATTGCTTGATTAAAAGAGTTCCTTTTGCTCTACTTCAGCAATGTCAGGAACCGTTTTTTTACTTCTTGTCTATGGGCTAGCAGTTTTTCTGCCTCAGAGGTGTGTGTGGGGTTTTTCACCTATGGCTGACTGGATGAGCAGGATACTGACTTGGAGAGATTGGATCTGATCCTTGCTTATTTTTTTTTAAAATCCAGTCACTATCACTCTGCTACTAACCATCCTCCAAACAACACTGATCTCTGTGGGATCTTCTAAGAAGACTAGAATAGGGAAGGATGCATATTTTAGTGTTGGAAAAAATAAATAGCTGTATCACCAGCACGAATCCATGAATCCCATGTGGGTCTCCTATTATCAAGTATGAGAAGAGATTTCTACCTTGTTTTTGAAAGCAGAATCTTGGAAGGAAGCTTCTACTGAATCGGCAGTGCTCATGCTGAGACATGAGCTCCTCCCAGACTGGAAGTACTTTAGATGAAGACAGAGATTCTCTGTTTTAATTTCTGTCAAAATCTGATTTAAACCTGGCAAGGGGAAGAAGTTTTATCTATGTTTAAAACTTCCAGGACTGGTGAGGGCATGAATTACATTAGCCAAATTAATGACAGCCTCCAGGGTTGCTTATAAATTGCATATTGCCTAAGGATCACCTAAGCACTTAAGCAAGCCTTGCACAAAGGAATTTTCTCTTGGCTGTCTGGCAGGTTGTCAACTTCCCCATGCACAAAGCATGTGGGCTAAGGGCAGAACTAGCTCTTTTGTTTTTAGGCCAGATCTGTCATCAGTGACTTCTGGTTCACAGTTGCTGCTGCTCATTTGTGGAGGACTCCACGGAAAGCCACTGTGAGCAGCATTGTCCCTGTGCTTGTTGGGGGCAGCCTTGCAGGAACACTGGTACAACAGGCTGCTGAGTGACTGCTTATGGACTGGATAGAGCTTGGAGACCAACTGGGAGACCTACCAGATCTTAGTTTCCTGCGTTCTTGGTTGATTTCCACATCCTTTTTAGCTGCTTCTCAGCAGCAGAAACAAGTGCTCCTTTTTTCTCTGTAGGGAGGCATTGACCTTGGCAGAGGGGAATGCATGCAGTCCACATCTCATTATGCCTTCAGCACTAGCTTTGTGCCCAGAGCAAAGCAACGGGTGCACTGTGGGGACGTGTTCACACAGAACTCACCCCCTCCAGGGCAGGCACTGATTGCTCATATAACCCCATGTTCCTCTGTGAAAAGTGGGACGCGACACCAACTGCCTCCATGAGGTCCTGGTGTGCAGACCCAGTTGTATCTGCCTCGACAGCAGACAGGGTTGGGTACACAGTCCTTCTCACCAGCTGCTAAATCAGCCAGCCATTAACAAGAGAGGGCCAGGACTGCTGGATAAGCTGCCCAACCAGCTGTTTTCCAGCATATTTGGGGCACGTTTACTGTCACTGTCTTTGCTGCAGAAAGGAAGCCCTAGAGATGAGAGTAGACAGGATGGCTGCGAGGCTCTAACGCAAAACCTACCGCGTTTTTTGGGCTGGGATGCTGAGAGACTTTCCAAGGCATAGGCCACCTCTGACCCTTCCTCAGTTGAGAGCTGATCCTTCAACTTCTCCAGCTGTTCAAACAGAAACACAGCAGTAAACAAAAGCCCCATTATGAGGAGCTCCACAGAGTGTTGGCAAGTGAAGGGCAAAGGAGGTACATGTAGACTGGCTGTAACCCCTGTGGAGAGGAGGCTGTAGGATACTGGGCTAAGAGTTAAGACAGGGCTGAGGCAGGTCTCGAGACATCTAGCCACTGCAGCAGAGAGCATTGCTCTTCCATTGCTCTGGATTGTCCCTCCCCTCTCTCCCTCACAGTTCTCACTAGCTTTCCCTGATTATAATGTGGGTAGTCCACCACGTTGGTTCTTCATTCATAGCTACTATTTTCCAGTAGACTGTGAACATCTACAGCCATCATCCTGACTTCTGCTCTGGCAGACTTGCCCCTAGAAAGTCAGAGTTTTACATCTTTCAGTACTGGAGTGAGGGGCTAGCATAGGAGCTGGCAGCCTCCCCTCTGGCATGATGCACCATGATTTTTCGGTCTCAGGTGAAGAGTGCCATGTGGAACCTAACATGACCTCCAGGATCCATGCAAACAGCTGGCCTGAGAAGGAGAGAAAAAGCACTTCCACTTTTCATGGAGTTTGGGGAGTGAGAGCCGTGTCAAGATTGCTGCAGACCTTTCCCTATTCCTGGGCACTGTGTGTAGGATGGGGATGCTCTGTGTGTGTGTGTGTGTATGCACTTTGATCAACCCGGCAGGGTTCTGACCTTAGGTAGGGCCACCTTTACTAGCAAAGAGTCCAGAAAAAAATTCTGTTTTAAGTGGGCAGTGGCTATCCCTCCAACTTCAACCTGTTATTTAATGCAACCAGCTGATACAATGCCTAGGAAGGAAGCATGACCTCCTCTTCCCACTTGCTTTTCTTTTATGGAGATTTCCATTGGTGCTTAATTTTTTCCTGGCTTGGCCTTCACTGGCATTTCATTGGCAACAGAGGCAGGAGCTGCCTCAGCTCTCATTGCACTCTTCTATAGCCTTGTTCTCTTTCTACCTTTTCCAGCTTGTGCAGTTGTTTAGCCCAGGTTCTGCTTTTATAGCCCAGGTTCTCCTTTTCTCTTTGTGCAATACATGCTTACATCATATTATCAGGATGAAGGGCAGCAGGATGCAAAGATGGAAGAATATGGCATAAAGACAGCTTAAACAATCCTTTATCTATTCATACATGCATGCCTTTACGTGTCAGTGCATTTGCTTTTCTCACCTGTTCAAGCTCTTCAAATTTCTTTGCCAACTCCCAGTCTGCAAGAGGGGAGAGAGTAATGTCAGTATCTGCATTGCCTCCTGAAGCTCAAATTAAAAACCTTTCCTCATTTGTCCTCTCCAGGGGTTGACAAGAAAAGACCTAGTTATCATTTAATTCCTACTAGTGATCTCCAAATGAATGACAGCAGAAACTGACAGAAAAGTAGGTCTTCTCTGCTGAATCCTACTGGACTTTATCCTAATTCTCCATTACGAGGGAGGCTTCTTTGCTGTTCACCAGGCCATAGGGGAATTGGCCCAATGAGGTCACTTACCGTGTGACACCAACTCAGGTGAACCTCTTTGCTGCTTTTTAATTTTATCCTGCTAACAGCAAACCTCTAATGCAGGCTTTTCTGCCACTGGCCTTTATAGGAAATTTAATGGCTTCCTTTAGGACTATTTTATGCTCACATCACCCATGCAGGCAGAAGTCAGAACACACAAAGTTACCCAAACAGAACTTACTGCTTTATAAATCAGCAAAGAGCTAGCAGAGTGGAGCAACAGGAAAAGTCACATAGCAGTAAGAGCACGGATTCCACGCCTCTAAATGTTGGGGGAGCACAAGGACCTGGGGACCAGCTTCATAGATCAGACTTAGAGATCTCAATGTTAATCAGTACTGTACTACTGTCAAAAAAAACATGCAGGTGGATGAATGAACTGCCCTGAGACATCCTGTTCAGAAGGAGGAGAGAATTTGGTGCCTGGAAACAGGATTTAAAATCTCCAGCTGAATTGGGACTGGCCTGGACTAACAATAGGGAAAGCTGCAGGGATGGGGGTTTCAGTCTCACTACTCTTGAGGACTGAGGTACCTCATTCTACACTCAAACTGATGTCAAAACCATTTAATTTTTTTAACAAGATACATGAGCTCATTTAAAGCTGAGTGACTGGCTGCAGTAGTCCTCCTGGGAGGGGAACCCAAAGTGATCAGCTGGTTTTAAGTGCTAGTTTGGGAAAAATGCACTAAAATAAGCAGAAGAGCCAGGAAAGAGCTAAAGAATATCTCTGCTGGGCCCCATAAGCAAGCCAAAAAACAGCCCTGTAGCTGCCTCTTTTGTCTGCTCTTAATGTGGCACCAGGCATTGGTCTGGATTGTCAAGGGGATTTAGGACATAATTCCCCTTGATTTCAGATTTCAGATAAGACTTCAACTCACAAACACATTGCCAGACTTGTTTTGGTGTTTTTTTTTTTTTTATTATTGTTTGAGACTGAGCAGGAGGGTTACAAGAAAGAGTTGACTGCCTTCTTGGTTTCTGCTTCAAGAAGGAAACCATTTTGTTGAAAAATCCAGAATATTTTCAGACAGATACTTAACTGCCAGTAAAAGCAGCAGTTCCTAAGCAAAACCATTACATCAGGACTCAGTTTGAGAGATGTGATGGGGATGGGGGTGAGAGTCAGGAGGTGTGGGCTCTGTTCCTGGAACTGTAAGCAATGACCTCGGTCAGATTCCTCCCAAGTATTTCTTTGCATATCCATAAGGTAGAGAGAGACATCCTGGCATATCTATAAGTCAAAAGTGCCACTTAAGAGATGTTGTTGTTGTTGTTGTTATTATTATAGACATTTTTACCTCTTTCAGAGTTTTAAGTGCCTATTTTGGCTTGACTTTCTGAAAACTGTAAGTTTGGCCAGTGACTGCAATGAATAGAAAATGAACAGCGGTCGAAATTTGGAACAGATTATCTCAGGCAGGAAGAAGGAAGTTAATTTATGGATGAAGCCTTGAGAAACTGCCTGCTGTAAATCCTCTGTCTGTGCTCTGCTCAGAGATTCATTATATTCAATTGTCTGGCATAAAATGCAGCCTTTCCTCCAGGAGTAATAAGTGCAATAATCCATAAACCTATCATAAAAATGTTATTTCTTGAATGCATCCTCTTTGCAAGAAGATGCCTTCGTTAGTATAAGGACTTGATTTATTTGTGTTTGTTTATTTATTTGTCCTAGGCTTGTTTAACCACTGCCTTGCTGCATTAACAAGCATCTGGGGAAGAGCACTGAGTGAACTTGACGAATGGATTTTCATAACAAAATATTTTCTGGGCCCTGCTCTCAGCTGTTTTCACAGCGAAGGGCAGCTTCCTGCTCTGAGACCACCACATCCAGCTCCAACCCTCCCCTGGGTGCAGTGGCCATGGGAATAGCTAACCTCTGTAATCCATTTGGTGCCCAATGTCAGGGAAAGCCCAAGTTTCTCTTCAGCAGGTTTGAGTTTAGCCACATGGTGGCTTTAAATTTGGTGTCTGTTCACAGAGCACAAACAGGAAAACTTCCCCATAGCCTGTCTTCAGTGTCTCCACTGTGTGGGGGAAGCCCATTGTCTCAACCTCTTCCAGCAGTAGCAGAGGGCTTAGGCCCAGGCAGGAGCTCCCACTGCTCTTGTCCCAGCCTACACCTGACCCCAAGGGATCTCGCCGACACAATCTCAGCAAAATTTCGGTGCCACCCCATTGCCCCACGTGTTCACAAGGTGCTGCTGGTTTCAGCAAGATGCTGAGCTGTCTCTCAAAAGCCCATGGGGCTGTGTGGGGTGTGGGTGGAGAGGTGGCTCCCAAAGCTGGCCCATAGCCCAGGCACTGAACACAGTGTCTCAGGGATATCAGGGGCACAGGGACTCAGAATCTCTTCTTGTTATTACTTATGTACACACAGAGTGTCTCTTGCCAGTACAATGTTAAGTGTCTGAGGATGTAGGAAATGTGTTTTTTGGCATTGCAAAAGCAGGTCCGGGAGCCCCATGAGGGAGAACATCTGACATGTAGGCACCATACTGGGTGCTTCTGCTTTCTGAGCAGTTGGTATTTCTGAGGAACCTGAGAATCAGGTTTTTTGCGTTTATGCACACACAGATTCAAAAAGTGGAGATCTCCCATTCCCTTTGCTTACCAATATTTTCTGGCCTCCGCCATGCAAATTTCTTATTAAGAAGCAGATTCAGCAGTGTGTCCTCGTGATTTGTGTCTTCTCTCTCTGGAAGCACTCGGTTCTCTGCAGCACATAAAACACATCTTTCTAAATCTCATCAAATTAAGAATCAATTAATCAATTGATTCAATTAATCTCTTAATCACATTAAGCAGGCTAAGGAGTGGAAGGAAAATGTCTCCTGTCAGCACTCATGAGGGTAGAAGATGCTCAGGGGAAAAGGAAGGTGTGTGAGCACAGAATAAAAGGTCCAGGCAGTGAGGGCTGTGCAGTGAAAGGGTGTGTGGGATGTGGAGCCCTCCCTTCCAGCCCCGGGCTGCTGGCCAGTTTCTGTGCAGCTTCATCAGCATGGCTGGCTGCAGAGAGCTGGAGACATCACCTTCATTTAGACAGTCCCAACCTCTTCTGAAAGGCAGATATAATGGATGCCTCTGCAAAGCCAGATAAGCAACCCACAAGGTCCTCTCTTCTCAAAATTGCAGGTGTTCCCCCCACTTACACCATGCACCTCCCAGAGCCGATAGAGGTGGGAACTGACTTCTCATGAGGCTGATGTGTGGGTACCACAGCTGAAAAGCCCTGAAGCCCCACAGCCCAGTCTTGCACTCACACAGCCTGCTCTATCTGACTGCCAACAATACTGCAGGATTCCTCCTGAACCAACTGTGGAGGAGCTTAAAGCAAGACCATGCAGAATTTTTCTGTTTTCCAGGAAAAACTTCCCCAAGCTGCTGTTCTAAAGCAATTTGGACATCTCTAGGAGGCCCCTTTAGGGAGCTTTCTCAGTGGTTTTACTTTAGTGGTTGTGGCTATGCCCTCAAATGAATGGTTGCGAAGGGCAAGGGTTTGGCAGAAACCAACAGGCACAGGATGGGACTAATCGGTGCCCTGAAGAGACCCTCCCAGCTCTGCTCAACAGATTTCCAGAGTCATCTGAGACTAAAATGTTGCACTGATTTTTCATAATGACAGAATAAGAGCCAGACATTATAGGCAGAGTGACCATTCCACAAAATCTTTGGTCTGAACACCCCTGCTCCACACCAAGACCCTACAAAGCCCTAGAAGGTGCCTACAGAATCCACGGAAAATACCAAGAAATTATACGGAAAGGCTTATTTTCTCTTCTGCCAGGATCATTAGGACTTCATCTCAATAGCTTCAGGGTGGTAAGAAAGGAGAAGACACTCTTGAATAGCCATCAGCCCTACAGAGCTCTGAGGGAATGAATGCAATTATTTTTGATACACATGAGGCAAAACATTACACCAGGTGAGCCTGAAGGATGCTCAAGAGTATATGGGAATCAGCTCTCTTAGCTGAAGTCACATAAATCTGCAGAAGCAGAGGGATGCTGGACAAAGGGTGCTCCAGGTATTTGGCCAGACCCAACCCTGCCTCACGCTGCGGCTGAAGCCTCTGGCCCCGACTGATCTCTAGAAATAAACCCAAGGGAGTGAACAAAGCTACACGCTGTGTAAAACTTGCAGTCAGCACGGAGTGCTATAAACCTTGTTCTTAAGTCTGAAAGACAGTTATAATTTTAAAATACCTACTTTTACTTGCTCAGGGGATTTGCTACAGGAAAAAAACACACCCTATAAACACTCTAGGAAAAGCTAAACACAAGCAGTATTTAGATAGCTTGGCCTTGGGAATATTTTGGTTGTCATTACAAAAATAAATAGGTGATATAAGATGAAAAAACATTTGAAAAGCAATGTTATTTTCAAGGCTAAATTTAGCTGCTCATTCTTTTTTCACTGCCAAGTCTCTTTAAGAAAGAACATTAATGATTGACGTTTCCCTGCAGTATAAGTTCAAGCTAAGACTAATTTAAATTATGGGAGAAGAACATATAAAAAGAAGTTCTATGAAGAAAAAAAAGTTCAGCAGCACCCTATTACTGACATTTATGAGCTGTCAAATCTCATATGGTACATACTTGAATTGCTACTCTCTGATATTTTAATGTTTTTCTTTGGAGATTTTTTTTATTGGAGACAGCGAGCTACCCTTACCAGATTTCTCTAGATCTGATATTTTCACTCATTAGCAGAATGTGTCATGCAACCAACTGCAGATTAGAAGAACAGCTTTAGCTCATGCTGATATGAACAAGTCTCTCGGTAGCACCCATGTTAATTGATTGTTTAGTATAGCCCGAGGTTTATTTTGTTTCCTTTCCCATGTAAGCGAGTGTTGCATTGGCCATGGCAAGCAGCAAAGCAAAAGCATAACCACCTACCTGTGTCATGTAGCCTGTATTCCAGCTTACCTTGTAGTAAAAAAGGTTCTCCATGTGTGGATGGGACACACAGAGTCATGGTCAGGATGGTTAGCACTCCAAGACACAGCTGGACAGACCACATCTTGTCCACGTTCCCACTGCCCAGAAGCATTCTTCCTTCAGGCACGGTGGAGGACTTCAATGCAACCCAGCGCCAGATGAGCTCACTTTTAAGAGGCAGTGGATGTGCCGTGATTGCAAATGGCCTTTGGAGGAGGGGAGAAAAATATCTCTTGAGATATAATTCAACCTGTCAATATGATTCACTCCTTTGGGAGTGGACAGAACAACCCAGTAACATATGTCAGATGGAACCTGTTCAGTATATCTCATATCAGACTGATCTAATGAATTCTGATGTTCCCACAGGCATGCACTGTTCACGCACGTTGATATGCATTCCATACATACGTACATTAAAAATATTTTTTCAGGGCTGCTGCTTTAATGGAGTTCAGACATGAGGACTCCCACGTTAGCAAGGAAGATTTGTCTAATGTACAAGTTGCCGTATTTTCCCAGTTTGGACAGAATCAGGCTAATGGGATTTTGTAATTTATCATCTCACTTCCTAGCTCCTATATTAATTAATGTGAGATATAATGAGTGCTGAAGTGGTGGGAAACAGAGGGGTAGAGCTCTTTTCATTTAACTGATTGGAGGATGTCGAGTGTGTCTTGCTCACTGTGACTTACGGCTTCGTCAACGGGAAAGGCATCACACCCTATTTTGGGATTATTTTGAGTGGGGGAGTGCAGATTTGGCAGTGATGTGGAATACGTCAAGGATGGGCAAGTGTATTCAGTTTTTTTCTTGGGGAAAAAAAAGAAGTGGAAGGTCAGATGCTGGTTCTGGCTACATAGCCTTATTTTATAATTTTAGAACAAATTGTAGAGCCACATTGTACGTATTCCATGTCCTCTCAGGTCATGACTACGTTTTAGTTTGACTTCCGTTTGTTGCTTATCCATCACTACTGATCAGGGACCTGCTACAACTTTTCTATTACCACCTTACCAAGAAAAAGTTGTAATAGTAACAGCACTAAATTGTGTTCTTCACTTCTGCTTTTCATGCAGAACTGAATCATCTGTACTTGCCATGGTTTAACCCCAGCCAGCAACTAAGCACAAGACAGCCGCTAGCTCACTCCCCCCGTGGTGGGATGGGGAAGAGGATCAGGCCAAGCTCTGACTTGTACATACACTCCTAGTGACTCACTGTGTGTGCTTTTTTGACACCACGTCATGCCAGATTACCCAACATAGCTTCATCTAATGGTACCTGCACTTCATCTTAGTATCATTTCCATGTTTGGGCTTTTGGCTTCTGGTCCCCTGCTCTCCCTACAACTTGCTCTGTGCCTTGGATAGGTACAGAATGACTAGCCTTTTAATAACCCTTGTAATATTTTATTATTTGATATATTATTAATAAAAATATAGAGGGAGAGGCTTAGAGTTTTTGCAAGACATGTCTATACTAATGAATGTGATGCTTCTATTAATGAATACTTCTCTATTGAGAAAATATTCCAATATTGCCTTGATACAGATACTGGGTTTTTCCAGATAATTCAGAATCCACAAATCTCTGACTGTTTTTTCCTACCCTTGGCTATAAGATCTCATGGGCTATTGGCAGGCTCTTTCAGGAAGATGAGTTATTCCTGGGATTTCCTCTTTCACTGCATTGAAACTTCAGTTTTGGATCATTGCAATGTTCAGCCCCCAAAGCAACTCAGACCTTTCAAATGAAGGCTCTGGTGAAGGTGAGGAACTGCCATGCTACATTTACATATGAGAAGGAAGATTACTGAAAGCTGTGAGGAGTGGATGCTCTCATTGGAGGGGCTGGTGGATAGACGTCTGGCAGCTGCTGCCAAGCACTGGTGGAATTTTTGCATTTTTTTGAAGTTATGAGATGGTTAATTTGCAGTGTTGGGCTTCTCTAAGATTTCTACCTGGGAAATTCCTCTGCCCATTTGTCCAGATGCTGGAAATACTATTACATTTTGTTCTTATGTATTTTATTCTCAACAGGAAAACAACATAGTCTCCATATTCTTCCTACTACTTCACTCAGCGATAATGTCTTCTACATGCTCCACTGAGTACTTGTGTCTGGAGTTCAAGGATAATGAGAACATGAAGATGCGAGTTCCATCTCTACCTCACAAGTCCTGTTCTGTTTTAGCCTCACCATGTAGAAGTTTCTCTTTCCACAGAGCTATGCAGACAAAGTCAGCCAATCCAGATGGCAGGAATAGAGAAAACTTGGCCCAAGCAGATGCCACCAACTTCAGCTGCACCAGCCCTGAGCATGAGAGAGATGAATAACTGTGTCAGGGCCCAGAGAGTGTTAATAGTCTTGATTATCCTCAGCTGGGGCCTCACCACCCTCTCTGCCCATCAGCTCAGGAGCCCCATTTAAGCTCAGCCCTGATCCACTTCTGTTTTTCCCTGAGCTGTGCTGGTCTGGGGCTCAGCTATCTTTGCCTGCACATGGTCCCTGCTGATCTGGACCCAGACCTGCAAGTTGACTTCCCTGCTTGACCTCAGATATGCCCCATCTCTGTGGACTGTCTGATGTTCACTGAGCTGTTTGTTCTTGACTACTGTCATCAGGCCTGATTCTGGCTGGTGTACTGACTTCCATCTTGACCCGGGACCTGGCTCATCATCATGGGCTTCCCTGATCAGGGGGGCTCTTGACTGAATTTGGCTGCAGTCTTTGATCTTGCCCTGCTTATCCATCTTGGGACGGGTCCCTGTCTTGCTGTCAGCACCACTTCACTTGGCTCCCTGTTCCCTCTGACATCACCTTCCTCAAAAAATTCAGCTTCTCTCTGTGCACAGACTCTTCTGCCAGGTGGATTTTGGAGTGATGAAGGCTTTCAGGTATGTTATATAAAATCCCAGTTTCTCTGAAGTTACTCTGAGCTTTGCCACTAGCTCTAATGAAACTAGGGCTGTCTCTAGAAGAGATGCAGCCCCAAATAACCTAACCTGAGTTTAATCCCACTGTTTCAGAGCAAGTCTCAGATAGATGGAATTCAGTGTGGGGTTTGAGTGACTTGTAGGAGGCAGTGTTGAGCTGCTGAAAACGGAAAATAAAAAGGCTATTTTACAGAGCTAGCTTGGAGTGGCAGGTTTCCAGACCACTTTGTATGCTGTACATTTGGGGTTTGGAGAGAGAGAGGGAGAATATTCTTTTCTTTTTCAGAGCTTCCTGAGGGCACATAAAAACACCACATGCATCATGTATTCCAGGTGAGCCTCATCAGCATCCACAGGCTTTGTCATGGTCTTATGGTCTCCACTTAACCATAGCTTGTTTTGTCCAAAGGAAACAAATTGCTGAGGGAGGGCCTGTCAGGGAAGTGTCTTTACTAAAGACTGGGAGAAAGTATATATGAACTGTTACTCAACCTTTGCCCCAAAGATGGGACTTGGCTGTAACTAGTTAGTCTCAGGTGGTAGAGACAGAGTTTCATACTGTGTGGTATGTATGGGGAGATTTCATGCATCTGTTTTCTTGCCTAGAATGTTCCTAATAATAAGATGAGGGTGGGGAATTAGATTTGGAAATGGGGAGTGGACATGCCCTGTAGAGGGAAAGACAGAATGAGGGCTTGCAAGTGCCATCAAATCAGGGAGAAGTTGGTGAGCTTTATAGCTGGCAAGAAAAGGCTGCTGCATGCACAGTAGGGGTGAAATGAACTTCCTACACAGTGTCAGAAAGGCAGGAGTCATCTTGCTCCCCATCCTTGGCAGTGACTTAGTGTACTCCCTCTCCCACCACATGCCCCTATCACTTCTGTCTATTTACATATGCAACAAGCTGTTTCCATCTTCTGTGGCTAAGTCCTTTCTCTCTTCCTTAGTGTCTGCCTTCCTTGCTTGCATCACCATTGTAGACTTTTCCCCATTTGTCTCTTCTGTCTATATTCCTATGGCATCTATCTGCTCCTCTGAGTCTCCAACCGTGCTTCACCTGGTAGGAACCAGAGGAGAAGGTATTGAAATGCCTGTCCTCTTCACCTTTCATCTATGTATTTAATGTCTGATTTCTCCTCTGCCTGAGTCACCTCTACCCTGGGGCAAACTTGGGAGAACAAAGCACACTCCAGTCTGTTATTTAAAGCACCACTGGAAGGTGTTCAGATACTCTGCTGATGTGTGGTACAAAGTCCCTGACAGGGCAACTTGACTGCAGAAAGGAAATAAAATATTGTGCTCATAAGCCAGGAGAGTAGTCCCCCTCACAGCTCCCTGAAAGGAGGGAGTGCATAACAGGGAGGGAGATGTTGTTATAAAATGAGATTCTCTATTCCTTAGGGTACTGTTAAAACCAGTCAATATTTATGAAGCTTTTAGTCTGACTCATACAATTCGTTCCCCCTTCTACATGCTTGTCTTTGGGACTCAGCTGTTGCTTGGCCCGTTACTGACATAAAATTATATGCTGTGGTTTAACTGTGTCTTTGCTTAGAGAAAGAAAAGGGAAAGGTCCAAGGTAGAGTGTAGAGCAGCTCAAGCTTCCACCTCACTTCAGGCAACCAAGGGCCACAAAAATGAAAGCATCACCAGCTCCTATCGGATGGGCATTGTACTACAGAGAACAAGTTCCTCAAGGTCAAGGCAGTGGAGGATAAGAAGCGCAGCTGGGCTGCCTTGCCTGGCTTTCAAATCCACATTGAGGTCTGTCAGGAAACCATCCAACTTCTCAGAGAGCAAGTCAGCTCCAAAATATCTTCCTGGAGGGAGGGACTGAAAGAGTAAATCAGGAATGTAAAGGCGTTGGCTGTGGGATGAGGCAGTCTGTGGAGAAAAAGTAGGGAACAGAGGAAGTTGTGGTACCATTTTCACCTCTGCCTCATAATCCTGAGCTTAAGTTCCTGCTCCAGATTCAGCATCGTGTCCCTACTGAGTGGGGTTACTTGGTTGAGGTTCCTGGTGAGGAGAAATATAGAGGCAATATAGAAACCTTTTCTGCTCTAAAATGTGCCATGACCTGCTGATGTGAAAGACATTTCCAGTGATGCTCCTGAATGGTAAATATTGGTGTGGCTGTTGAAGGACTAACCTGACCCCCATGCCATGACAGTGCCCTGAAGAGGTGTGGTCTGGAATGACCTGGTTATACCATAAAATTTACCCCGAGCTCAACTCCCCTGTGTTCTGACTCACTTTCTGCAAGGCCTGAGTTCATTTGGGATGATGAATTTAGCTTGTGCCTGTATTACTTTGAGTAACATGGTCAAAAAGACAAGGCTGGGTAATTGCCTGCTAAAAATGCTGGTTGAGGCACTTTTAAGGTTGTAGATGTCAATTCTATCTGCTAATAGTGCCAACTTTCATACTGTTGTTCCCCTTTCTCACTCTTCCTGTTCTCAGTTACCATCTGGGTTTTTTGGCTTATTGAGAAATGTTGCCCACTTTTTCTGGAAAACTATCACTAAAGGGAGGCTTGAAGGATACATAGATCTGTTGTGTTTTGGTGAAACTTGTCCAGATAATGATAAACCCTGCCTTTTGGAGAGCCTGTCTTTTTACCTAGCTTTTCATTTGCACCCCGAGCTGCTAAGAATCCATGAGACTTCTGCATATGCAAAAGAGTGTTTTGTTGAGTGAACACCACTGCTTTTTGAGGGCAGACTTGCATATACAAAATCATGACTTGAAACAAGGACTCCAGCTGAAGCTGTAGGACATATCCCTCCCTCACCTTTTGGCCTGCTTGCCACCCTGAAGCTTAGGGAAAAAAAGGTGGAACAAGTGGTAACAGGAATTTTTTGTGAGGTTATTTTTTTTTTTTTTTAATCCAGAAAAGGATGGGCAGGTGCAATCATACCAGGTGATTTGTTTAGGTAGAGCTAGAAATTTTTCAAAGTGGAATATAGCGAAGTCACTGCTAGGCAAGAACTGTAGTGTCTTCAGGCCCCATCAAACTCCCTCTTACAAAATCAGCGTGTTGTGGTTCCATCCAGGTGGTAGTGACTGTGTAGCTGAGAATGGCCCAGGTGCTTCACCACTACCTACCACATTGTTAGGATTCTTGTGGGCCTGCAAGCAGCTCCCTGTGGAGCACCAAGTGACTAACATTATTTGGGTGGGTTCTGTTCTTTTGAGATAAGCATAAGGAAAGAATGAAAATGAGGAAGAAAAATATAGGAAATGCACCACTTTCAATATTACTTCTCTTTAAAGGAAACTTTTGGAATGCATACCTGACTTCAGATTGCAAAGGTTTACTCTCCAACTTGACAGTCAACAAAAGCTCTTGCTCTGTAAAGGGATGGCTTATGATTTTCCTAGTGCCCCTTGTTATGTTACATATAAGCACAAGTTTAGTTTCCTCTTTGCTCATTCTTTGCAATCACCCCATTCACTACCCCTGGTGAGCTTTATAATACCTTAATCCTTGCAGGTTTCTGCTCTCCTTGTTCTTCAGGAAGCCTGAATTCCCACGAGCACCATTCAGCTACCTATGGAAATTACACACCTGCTTCTTGGTGCTCTTTGCCAATGCTGTAATGTTTGCTTCCTCTCATCCAGCTCTTCTGGCACAAGACTTCAAACCTCTCTTGAAGTGTTTTAGCTTAGAAATGCAGGGAGGTTAATGTCTGAAGTGTTATTCTTTTTCCCCAATTGTTTTCCCCCTGCATCCCTACATCACCTGCCTCCCTCCCTTGGAGCAGCAGCATCCCTGCCCCAGGGTGGGGGTAAATCCTATTTGAGCCCCAAAACCTTGATTTTTATTTATCACAAGGGGAATAATGTGCTTGCATCCTTTAGGCTTCCTGGAGATAGAATGGAGTCCTGTGCTTGGTTTTATACAAGGAATTTGACTTTGGAGAGAAAAACAAAGGTCCATATCGCCAGGAAGGGCATCACTGCTGATCTGCAGTTATGGACGTGGGCTTTTGTGGCACCTGATAACAAGAGAGACCTAGAACCACTTTTTTTCCATCCTTTTGCATTGACCATTAATGGATGCACATGTTCCTGCCTGGGATTAATAGATGCACACGGTCATTATCCTGTGTCTATTCCGACAGCAGCCTCATCAGTTGGAAGTCAGCTTTGCCACCATGAAGGAAATTTTAACAAAGACTGTTCTGTTGAAAGTGAACATCTTGATGAGGCTTAATTTATTTCACAGTTGTTGTTATCCTGTTGACCTAAAATGACAGCAGGAGACTTGGAGAGGTGCCCAGTTTATTTAAGAAGTAAGAACAAAACTGTTTCTCCCTGCCTGGAGAAAGAGCTTAGCAGCATAGAGCACTCCTAGCTCCTAGTCCCAGTGCTCTGCCTGGCAGCACTTGCTCCTCAAAGCTCACTGTGGCTTTTCTGAGGGCCAATCCAGACTGTGTTGCTTTTGTCTGTTTTTAACAGTTCCAGCCTCTACTTTGCACATTCTTTCAGGAGTGTTTTCAGTGCTGTGAAAGCTGGGAAAGTGTTCTGTGATGCACCAGCATTACAATCTGGGTTTACTCCAGTTTAGGGGCAGGATCAGATGCCTGGATGCAGATAGGGAAAGTGCCCAGTTCTGGAGCTCCCTGGTGTTTTAACACTTGTGTGGTGGCACAGTCCTAGCTGCAGTGCCATCTCTGAGCCCCTGCCCACAGCTGTCTGATGGAGCACACTCCTCACAGATCGTGGCGTGCCTGGTATATGGGGTCTGTCATGGAGAATAGTTACTGGAAAGCACAGAGCCCAACAAGGCACACAGTGCAAGGACAAGAGTCCAGGGTCCCAGTCTGCAGCAAGGACAAGTCCACCTGGATACAAAGAGAAAAATTACTGTGAGAGGCGGTGTGATCTCTAGCCTTGGAGATTTTCAAAACTCACCTGGGCAAGGCACTGAGTAACCTCATCAGATTTTGAAGCCAGTCATGCTTTGAATAGGGGGTAGGTTTAGAGCCCCGAAAATTGTCTTCTAAGTGAAATTATTTCATGAGAGAAGAGTTAAAGACGTGTGCTGTGCATTTCAGCTCAAATTCTGCATTTGTCATGGGAAATGATATGGGCTTACCTTCCAACAGAAGCACCTGTGAGAATAAGTACCTGCTTTTATAAAAGATTGAAGAGTCATTGTCTTCTTACCTTAAATAAAAGAAAGCAGATCATCTTCCCAGCTTTATTTGGATTCACCTACCCACTGCAACATGTACCATTTGTCAAGCTGTACAATTTGCACAGGAAAAGCTGATGTCAATCCAGCAGAACAAACACCTTCCATGCTTTTTGCCTAGAAGCAGCAGCTTATAATAGACACAATTGAGAGTTGGGAGGGTGATTTGTGATCAGCCACACTGGGGAGACCTTTGGGAGCATAAGATGTGATGCTGCTGCAGTACTAGTATTACATCAATAACTTGTTTCTTGGTTTCTGTTTGATTCCATCTCATCCTCAGTCCTTCTGTGGTCATTTTTTGATCTTCTATAATCCTCAAGTTATTTATACCTTCTTTCAGTCTCAGAGATTTCATCTGAGTACATCTCTCAAAAATCAAGCTAAGATGAGAGGGAAGTCTGATGTCAAGAAGGCAAAGAAAAATACTTTGGTGTGTAGCACACTAGCTTAGGGAACAGTGTTGATAGTTGAACTTGTGTTACCCCTCCCAGAAGCCAGTTCCATCATTTCTGTGCTCTGACAGCTAGAGATGCTTCCCTTATTTCCAGCACCAAGAACTTAACGTCACTTATGTTGACTCCCCGTTGTTGCCTTATGTTCTTGCAGAGCTCACCATCCAGTAGCTATGACTGAGCTTCAGCACATCGTGCAAGAACAAATACATTTGCATTATTAAGAGAGCTACAGGAAGGTATGAGTACCCATAATTTGTATAGTAGAAACCTGAACTCAGGAACTACTCTGCTGTAACTCTGTGCATCAGGTACCAGATCTTGCTTTAGTGTAGCTACACGCAGCCAGGAACACAGTGTGCCCCATAACAGCAGCTAAAGTCACATCAGTCCAACATGGTATTTCTTGAATGCAGTGCAGATTATGACTAATTTATGTTGATGGTTTTGTCCCTAGACAGACAACTTAATATGATACAAATTCATTACTGAAGACTAAAGCAAAGAGCTGTGTTTGTGGAGTAAAGTGCACAATCACTGGAATGGACAGCTTTAAAGCTTTGTTCATAAATGCAAGGTCTTAAAGGTGGCTCTGTTTCATTAAAGCTGCTGTGCAAATGTGAATGCTCCAGGATTTCAGCTTCTATTGGTTTGATTTGAATATTTTCAGAGAGAAGAATTCAGGAGAGAAAAGCAGGAGAAAACCGTATTCCAGATTTGGAAAGCTGTGACCTGTGTCAGGTCAGTACATTCTGTGCCAATTCTCCTGTATATTCCTGGTTTCTTGGCTTTTTCTTTAGTCCTTATTTTTGTACAATAATAAATCTTATTAAGTGAGCAAAAAGCTTGATTAGTAAAAGGTGAATACAGAGGAATACACTGAATTCAGAAAACTCTAATTTAGGAGAAGCTAGAAATGGACTTTCAGACCCTTCCTTAGTACAGAGCTGGCTGTAACCACGGGGATTATTTGCAAGAAGTCCAGTTGTATTGCTTGTGTGAATGGTGCAGAGGGATTAGAGGAAGGAACAGGGCAGAGCTGAGACTGTGACAGGAGATAATCTACATGAGCTGCCCCTTGGAGGGGCAAGACCCTGAGACTAATCCCCATCTGTGTAGTGTGGGTCATCCATGCACTGTTCATGTCTCAGTGAGTGAGTACTCTGGCCTTCTAGGCAGAAGGCTCATCAGCTCTCAGTGTGTCAGCACAGAGGAGAGGCGTGCTAGGTGTGTGTACGTGAGAAAGGACACTTCATGAGATGTCCTGCTTACCAAACCTGATTTCCTTTTATGACAGGGTAACCCACCTAGTTGATCAAAGGAAGCCAGTAGATGTAATCTTTTTGGATTTCAGTAAAGCTTTTGATACTGTCTCTCACCATATCCTTCTGGACAAGCTGTCCAGCACAGAGATGAATAAATGCATCGTGCAGTGGGTGAGACTCAGGGGAAACCTCATTGCAGTTACAACTTCCTCGGGGAGCCCCTGGTGGTCTAGGGGGTAAAGGTGCTGCACTGTCACCGCTGAGACCTGGGTTCGATTCCCGGTCAGGGCCCCTCCCCGGGCAGATGGAGCTCGTTAGCCCTGTAAGGCAATCCATCTACGTCCTGAGGACCTCGCTGCCACCGTCCAAGCTCGCTTGGCCCCGGCAGATGAACCTCAGGATTAAAGGGTGGGCTCAGTTCCGCGCACACTGTGTCTCACCTAAAAAATCCAATGTGCAGGCTGGAAGGTGGAAAGACCTTCCCCGGTTCTTCGTTCACGAAGAC